>NC_056735.1:1011998077-1012015577 GCF_019279795.1 Protopterus annectens | reverse complement strand
AATGGCCTTGGTGACTGTTTCAAAGAAATCAACCAGGTTTAAGAGGCAGGATCTGCCCTTAACAAAGCTGAACTGGGTAGGATCCAGTGTTTGTAGGTCCCCAGTATCTTTATTTATGAGGTCCATGATGATCCTTTCCATAGCTTTGCAGACCAAGCTAGTCAGGCTTATGGGGCGATAGTTTCCAGGATCCGTTGAGGCACCACCTTTATGGAGAGGGACCACTGTTGCTGTACGCCACTCTTTGGGCACATATCCTGTAGTAAGACTGAGATTGAACAGTAGTTTTATGTTTGGGTTTAGCTCTTCTTGGAGTTCATGTAGGATGCAGCCCGGGACACCATCTGGTCCAATTGATGCTGTGTTTTTTGCTTTGGAGAGGGCGGCTCTTACCTGAGCATCTGAGATGTCAGGGGGGCAGCACTCTGCTGGGATAGATATTTGCCCTTTTGGTGGGGGGGGGAGAAGTTTGCGCTGAACCTGTCAGCTAGGATGTTGGCAATGTCTGTGGGTTCGGTGTATTTTTGTCATTTTGGACTAATTCTGAGCATATCTGGGAATTACCACCCAGGTTCCTAACATAACTAAAGAAAGCCTTGTGATTATCCTTAGTGTCCTGTGCAATTTTTCTCTCGAAGCTGGCCTTAGACAATTTTATGTGTGCCCGTAGTTTTTTGCTAATACTGATCAGTGATGCCTTCCCTTTTTGGGATTTTGCTCTATCATTTAGTAGCTTCCTCCTTCTATTGTATAGTCTGTTTATGGCTGGGGTCCACCAGACAGGACGTCTGCCTTTGGAGGATTGGGTCTTGGTTTTATTTGGGATCGCATGATCCATGCATTCCTGAAGGTGTTCATAGAATGCGTTTATAAAGGATTCTGCGGTCTGGGCAGTATTTTCCACAGGCCCGGGGGCTTTGAAGGATTCCACCTCAGTTTTGAGGAGTGTGAAATTTGCTTTAGAGAAGTTTTTCACTGTGGTTTTCTGGGCAGTGGGTGGGGTTGGAATGTGAATATCCAGTGAGATTAGTTTATGGTCTGATCTTACCAGTGAGGGATACACTTCTGGTCTGGAGCATAGAGTCCCCATGTTGGTGATGATCAGGTCCAGTATGTTTTCCCCTCTTGTGTGAGTGGTAACGAGTTGTTCCATAGCATTTGAGTTTATAAATTCTAGGAACCTTTGGGCTAGGGTGTTGGAGCTAGAGTAATGCTCCCAGTCTATGTTTGGGTAGTTGAAGTCGCCCAATATAATGGTGTTTGGAGAGACCTTCATATTTTCCAGTGTTCTCAGGAAGGCCGAGTGGGGTTCCTGGGTTTGGGAGGGTGGTCTGTAGCAGGCTATAAACTGGAAGGCAGTTTTACCCACTGTTAGGTGCACATGGATAGTCTCTGATACTTCTTGCTTTGCCACCAACCTGGAGGTGTGGGTATCTTTGATGAATATCGATACTCCCCCTCCTTTTGTGGTTCAGTCCAAGTTTTGGGGCTGAAAAGCATGATATGAGGTATAACCTGGTAGTGCTGGGGTGCTCTCAGGAGCCCTGAGCCAGGTTTCTGTTCCTGCACAGATATCGATGTTCTCCATGCTAAGGAGAGTTTCGAGTGCGTGCATCTTGAGGTTTAGACTTCTGGCATTGAGTAGCATTACTCTTAGTTTCTTATCCCTTGTGATACCTATGGAGGTGGGTTTGTCTTTTGAGCCTTGCCTAAAAAAGACACTATGGGGGTAGCAAGAGCCTTTGCCAATATCCGAAAGCCCAGGGGTGACAGGTGCAAGCCGTCCCTAGCGAAGCATCATGGCTTGTCGAGCATATCATCCCAAGCTGACAGGCATTAGATCCCCTTTGAATGACACCAGTACTTAAGCCAATTGTTGACATTTTAGACTATTAGACATCATTTTGGTCTTTGTCATTTTGGTCATTCAATAATATGTTCTCAGGATTACAAGTTTCAGGATTGTGATAGTAAGCATGTATATAAAGTAGAATCACCTCAAATATCCATGCAGTCAAGAACCGCTAGAACAGCTATTAAAAACGGGCAGTTAATTACTGTTTGATTAGTTTTTATGAATAACCAAGTTTTTTTTTTTTTATTTGAACTTATCAGAATTGGCAGTCAAAATATTGACAGGTTCAACTCATTCTCTTTGAATGCTGTGCAAAGCTATACAGGTGAACATACAGAATATGCAATAGCATAGCAATGTATATACCTTGTTCAGTACATTGAAGGTATTCCAATGTGTGTACCACTTTCACTGCTTTGCTTTTCAGAAGTGCATAAAAATGTGGCAGTGTGTGGTCACAGCTGATATACCTAGGCTCAAGCATATCTAGGAACATTGTTAACATATTGCATAGTATGTCTATCCAGAGAAGGAGGGACTACTGAAGATCAAGCACTCTGGTACAGAAAGTATGTACATGTAAGCAGATATTATCCAGTTACGTACATTGATGTTAATGGCAGACTACAAGCAGAGTTGCTTAGAATGGCATTTAGGGTGAGTTGTGATGTGCATTACACATATGCACATGTGTGTGTGTGTATGCAGACACACCCATGCTATTATGTCAGTGAATATGTGTGTGTGTGTGTGTGTGTGTGTGTGTGTGTGTGTGTGTGTGTGTGTGTGTGTGTGTGTGTGTGTGTGTGTGCATGTGTGTATGTGTGTGTTACATTTACATGTACTGTCAAAGAACTTTTGGTCACTTACTTGCACCTAGACAAGTCATGCAGGGACTTTGGTACATTCAACTTCCTGTAGCTCTCCTGTGGAGTACCGCTGAAGCATCTCCATGGTTGAATAAGTATTAGCATTGCCTGCAGAAATATTTTTATATGTTGGGGAGGTGGATATGTGTGTGTGTGTGTGTGTGTGTGTGTGTGTGTGTGTGTGTGTGTGTGTGTGTGTGTGTGTGTGTGTGTGTGTGTGTGTGTAACAGTGTGTGTGTGTCTGAGTGTGTGTGTATCTATGTGTTCATAGAACAGATGTGGAATCAAATACTTTATAGTGTTTTACTTGTGTTCAGACAATGCATTCAGACACTTTTGTGCATTCAGTAGTTTAAATCATCATGTGGATATTGCTTTTGGAGTACCACTGTCTGCAGATATTACAGTATATAAAACAATTGAGAAATGCAACAATAAATGAATCTTTGGTTGGTTTTCATATTTGTTACATGTACTCACAATAGCAGTCTGAGCTGTACAAGCATTAGTACAGCCAAGGTGTGCTTCATGAGTTTATTTATGCTCATACACAGTAACCTCAAAAAAACTTATGTAAATGAATGATTAATCAGATTCTAATGAAATATGATGATAACTACTTATGATAACATGTCTCCTTCCCATCTGTTTGCAATTCATAGTTATTCTTTGACATGTTTTTGCACCATCAGCATATGTGACATAAAAGGCAGAATCACACCTTTTCGATTTACTTTGCATTTGTCAAAGATGCCTGGTCTTGTTTCCTCCATAGTTATTTCCTGTTATGAGTTGCTTGTTTTTCTCAAGCCAGAACTGCTTTCACCCACTGAAAACTCACCAGCCAAGAAGGTAAAGAAGAACTCATTTTAATTTTAATAACAATTAAGGTATAGCACTGCCTTTAACAGACATTGATTGTCATTGAGAGAGTGTTTGGCCTACTTAAAGCCCTGTTCTGTTGCCTGAATGAGTCTGGGGGTACTCTGCTGCATGCAAGATGTTTACTGTGTGTTGCATTCTGTACAACATGACCATGGTGATGAGCTGTCACATGATGCATGCAGAATGTTTACTGTGTGTTGCATTCTGTACAACGTGATCATGGTGATGAGCTATCACACGATGCATGCGGGATGTTTACTGTCTGTTGCATTCTGTACAACATGATCATGACGATGAGCTATCACACGATGCATGCAGGATGTTTACTGTCTGTTGCATTCTGTACAACATGATCATGGTGATGAGCTGTCACATGATTCATGCAGGATGTTCACTCTGTGTTGCTTTCTGTCCAACATGACCATGGTGATGAGCTATCACATGATGCATGCAGGATGTTTACTGTGTGTTGCATTCTGTACAACATGATCATGGCGATGAGCTATCACGTTGCATGCAGGATGTTTACTGTGTGTTGCATTCTGTACAACATGATCATGGTGATGAGCTATCACAAGATGTCAAGGCAGCTCCCAGTATAAGTCCTACAATGAATGATAATAGTGTTGGTGGCCAGTCAGAGTAGTAGTAAAGAATCCCATGTGCCATACTCATGCATGGTATATGGCTGCACAGGTAAAGAGGTAGCATCTAGCCCACAAGTATAGACCAGGACATTTATAGAAAACACAGAGAGTATAGCTGATACTTGCAGTATTGTCAATGTTAATCAGTCAGTCCTTGTTATCTTTAAACATTTTTTCCTACAGTGGAGTTTTTCATGCAGTATATACATCTACTGTTTCTATGACTTATGCTGTTTGTTCACTGAAATTTGTGGTGTGAGTATATTTGGCATCATATAAAGGAATAAGATTATTTTGCAGAGTTTTGTTGAATGAGTTTTATATGAGAATCTATTTAAATATGCAAGAACTGCATCTGCTGTAATATTCAATAATTTAAATATGATATTGCAGTACTTCATTGAATAGGTGAAATAAATAGTATGTACTTAAAGATGTACTGTTGCTGTTTTACAACTTGCATTTTTCATGATCTGATATCAGAAGAAGTATAAGATTTATTTGTTTTATGACACACATTTCTCCACGTTTAATTCTGATAAATAAGAAGTAATTTTATAGTAGGATACTACACAGCAGATTAATTCATTGTGTCATAGACATAAACCCTTGTGGCATCAGAATTAGCAGCAATCATCATTTACGCAGAGCTGAGGGTGAAGTGGCAAAAGTGCTACTGTTAATGTTAAGATGAGTGTTAGTCATGTCCCCTGTATGTTAGGCAGTTAACAGTGTGTATTAATTCATTCTGCCTCTCCCCTCCCCCATTTTTATTAATTATTTTAAAACTATCATTTATGTAACTGTCAGCATTAGCACTACTCATCTGTCATGCATAATGCTGAATGATGCCTTAATGGTGTTAAACATTACACTCTGCAACTTTCTCTCTCCACCTTTCTATCCAAATTTGACTTTTTTTCTTCTATTATAAGCAATGCTATTAGTCAATTGAAATACATTCTGATGAAAACCCTCTTAATATTTAAGTTCATTGCACACTGACATTTTCCTTTTCTCCTCCATACCCTGTTTTTATACACATATATTATTCTTATTTTCTTACATTCTGTATTACTTTAATCGGTGACATTAGTGCACTGAAACATATGTGCTGACCTGAGACATGTCATGCTTTCATTACCTGCAGTGCTAAACTTAACTTACAGCAGCCATACACAATGTTTCCTAAAGACAGGTTAGATGGTAGTATAAGTGATCATGATGAAGTCATTTCATGTGACCTGGATGCTGACTTGCACCTATGATATTACTTGCTGGATGCAGGTGATCACAGATCTCATATTGCTGCATTACTGAGACAACATACAAGAAGTTCTGCTACATAGAGATAAACACTAATGAGGCCTGCATGAATTGTGTTTTGTTAGATCTCCCCTACTGTTTCCTAATGTTTTCCTAGAATCACTTATAATACAGTGGGATATATCCCCCATGTGTCTGGACAGCACCCCATTCTCTTCCCATTTCACAGCTGACTACAATTTGACTCTAGTACATTCTGACCAGTGTACACATGAAACTTGATGCTGTTATGGAAAGCAGATGTGTCTGCTAATTCACTGCGCATGACTGTGACAAAGGCATTACCCTACTCTTTACCATTTCCATGTCATGTTGAAAATCCTAACATATGCTTTGTACTTGACCATCTCTATTTGATGCAATGTGGCAGTGGACAGAGCCTGAACAATGTCATGCCTTATTTGCTGCTGGGAAACCAATGTTTTTCATGTTCCTGGAGGGAGCTATAACATGCACCTGCACCTGGCATCTCTTTGCACAGGTGTTACAGTAGACAATACTACCTCTGAGATGATGCCTTCCTCCAGAATGTATTCCTGTGGTTGAGGGAACACTGATGTTGAAGTCCATGGGTTCTCTTCCTGTACAACCTGCAAAGTAATGTCCCATCTACTTGAATTTGTGATCCAGTGTCACTTCCAGTGGTTACATAACTGTTGTAGGGCATGTGATCCTGCCATTAAACTGGGTGACTGTGTGCCACTGCCCTCAGGCTGTGTCAAGATTATAATGACATTATCATCACTATCATCAACAGCAATTCTGCAGTTGACATCTTTCAACTGTGCTGGTAAAGTGGAACTGCTACTTCTTGCTGCTGACCCTGTGAAGAATTAATTAATTAATTTATTCCATTAGTACTGAGGCAATGAAACACACTACTGAATGTTGAGTGATGGGTTGTGAAGGGCACTTAGCATGCACAGTCACTCACTTTCACAGCTGGCATAAATGGAGTGCTCAGATATTTATAGTAAATACTATATGTTACATGTAAGCATTTACTCTCTGCAGTCATCCTGTTAATGTGAAAATGTCATGGTGGATGCACTAATCTTCCATAACACATGTCTGTGAATGCTACTTAGATAGGTAGTTGGCACTGTTCCCTTTACTTCTGTTATGCATGTACCATCGTCATCAGTGTCATAGTCATCTCTCCATATGGACAGCAGATAGTCTTCATCAGGTGTTAAAGGGATAAGTGTAAGAGGTATCCCACCAGTACTGCTAAGGGCAATTGCATTATGTCTTAACTTTGCTCTGGCAAGTTCTACCATGTTGCTGGTCTTATTTTTGTACTTTGTCAATGTGCATGTCCTCCCCAAACAGTATTTATGTTCATAACCATATGGTCACACAACGTTGTTCTCTCCCTCTCTCTCTGTCTCTCAGCTTCTTTTAGACCATATGTCCTTAAGACCCCTGTGAGAACATGGCTCCCCTCTGGGATGAAATTGCCTTTTCCCTGTTTTGATCCTTGCATCTGCATAATGTTTTAAACTGGCACAACATAAATGAGTAACCCTGATGAAACATGATTTAACAAAATAAAACATGCTTATCACCCCTGTGGCAAAGGCCATGAAACCATGCCTAAATTCCTTACACCTAAATCCCCTTTTTCAAACATGACTGCATAACAATAACAAAATAAATATTAATTGTCTGTGTTCAGCATAACTATAGTGAAGCACAAATCATAACTGATCAAGTTCTTCCTTGCCTCTTCTTCTGCTAACCTGTACATCGGGCAGCACAGCAGTTAACGTTGTCGCCTCACAGCAAAAGGTTCTCCGGTTCGATTCTCGGCCGAGGTGCCTTCTGTGCCGAGTTTGCATGTTCTCCCTATGTTTGTGTGGGTTTCCTCCTACATTCTAAAGACATGTATCTGGAGCATTTCTTCCCTAGGCCTCCACTGAAAACAGGCTCTGTGGAACCTTAT
Organism: Protopterus annectens; assembly: GCF_019279795.1. Classification (NCBI taxonomy): domain Eukaryota; kingdom Metazoa; phylum Chordata; order Ceratodontiformes; family Protopteridae; genus Protopterus; species Protopterus annectens. Next base: position 1,012,008,050 of record NC_056735.1, on the reverse strand, counting down.
TGGACTTTCCCGATCAACAAATGTTAAATTAAATAAAAAAATCATAATCCACAGATGAGAAAAAATAGCAAGGTTTTCTAATTTCCATTGCTTTCATATGTTATACCTATAGATCTGTATACAAAGGTATGTTCAGTGACGTCTTAGCACACATTCTCTATGTAAATAACACTGCTATGGATGCTCAGCTTTAATAAATGGCACTCAACTCTTGCCATTACCACTCCTGCCATTGCCTCAACATACAAAAATTGCATATACCATTGACTTCAGTTTGAAAGAAAAACACATTTTCATCAAATTAATAATGCATTAAGTTGAATTTCCATAGATTTCATTTTTTTTTTAATTTAAAGTTGTTTTTAACTTACTTTTAAAAGTTTGCTCATTCTACATCAGTTGTTGGCAAACTCAAACAATCACAGATACATATGGAAGATTTACAGTTACTGATAGAAATTTAGGCTGATTTTCACATTTTGTATGCAAATTAAGGTCAGCCACACTGATTTCAATAACAAGCAATAATACCTATGTAAGTATTTGGTCATATTGATCTAAATAGCCTTTGGGTGGCTGTGGAAGAGCTGTGCTGATCCGTACTGTCAGCAGGAATGAGCAGCAGTGAACAGCATGTCCAAATGGAGCTTAACGATCCAAAAGCATTTTAAAAAAAACTGGATCAAGTAAATGTGTAGCTTAGAGTTTAATAAAACCTAATCCATAGCCATCCTTCATATTATGACATACAATAGCACTTTCAAACAGTAAATTAGTTTAATTAAAGCAGTGAACCAAAACATGAACAGTTTATTAGTAAATTCAACTTTAAACAGATTATGAAAGAATTATCTCAATCATTACTTCAAATCTCATCCTTCTATAACATTTGAATGCATGATTTGAATGAAAAAATATGTTAGATGAAAACATTAATTGCCTAATTAACCTGGCAAGTAAGTCCATGGCAAAATAGTGCTGCAATGTCTTTTTAAACCCTTAAGAAAATCAATATCAACAGCAGCAATCAATTTTAATTAAAAACAGCAACAAAAAGAAAAAAAAAAAAAAATATATATATATATATATATATATATATATATATATATGTATATATATAAATATATATAATATATATATATATATATATATATATATATATATATATATATATATATATATATATATCACAATGTCACTTTTAGAATTCAATAGGCAAACCATACCTTACCAAAATATTGTCTGCATTGGTAAAACCCCTTTTCAAGGCTGCACAGGATGAGTATAGTGATGTCATAAATCAGAGGGTGTGGTTCTCACCCTCAGAACAACACAGTTGCAGTTATATTCCTCACTTTGGTTCTGGCTTTTCTAAATATGGCAGCATCTGTGAAAGCACAATAAGGAGTCTAAGAACATGGTCTACCTCTTGTAAGAATCATACCTGCAGAAAACAGAAAATGTGGTGGAGGGCACTGAGTGGAAGAAGAATGACATTTGGCAGGAATTGGGTAAACCCCTGTTATCCCTGAAAGAGATCACCTACTCTGGGCTCCAGTATTGGCACAGGCATGATGATGTAAGAGGTGCAGGACTAACCATCTGGCTGAGATAGTTTCTCAGGTTAGGGTAAGAAAGTGAGAGTTTTACATTCTAAGTATTTTAACATTTTACATTTTCCTCTTACATAGGCTTTAAAAAGTGATGTACTAATAATATAAAAAGATATGCTGAGTCAATGCAGCAAATTGCAAGTTGAATGTATGTGTGATTGCAAAGCTGTATGTATATGTATGCAAAAAGAAATAAGCCTAAAAATATTTATTATATGTTCATATGTTTACAAACATGTACGTGTCTGTGTGTGTGTGTGTGTGTGTGTGTGTGTGTGTGTGTGTGTGTGTGTGTGTGTGTGTGTATATGTATATATATATATATATATATATATATATATATATATATATATATATATATATATATATATATATATATATATATATATGCGCATTCTAAATTACGAATTACCAGAAGACCGAACATCAAGACACAGAGACCATAAGTTTAAAAGATCAAATTACTGAAAATTTACAAGATTGAGTTGCACAATACCAAAATGTAATGTTAAAGTTAAACAGTGGGTGGCCACGGTGCTGCAGTGGTTAGCATTGCCACCTCACAGCAAGAGGTTCTCCAGTTTGATTCTCGGCTGGGGTGCCTTCTGTGCAGAGCCTGCATGTCCTCCCTGTTGTCGCATGGGTTTCCTCCAGGTGCTCCAGTTTCCTCCACATCCCAATGACATGCTGTAGGTAGATTGGACACTCTAACTTGGCCCTAGGTGTGAGTGCGTGCATGTGTGTTCCTTCTGTGGGTGCCAGGCTGGCAACTCAACACCATAAAACTCCACTGCCAATCATGAGTGGACGGGTGATCCGCTGTGGCAACCCCTAACTGGGAAAAACCGAAAGAAGAAGAAGAAGAATGTTAAAGTGAAACAGTAAGTGATGAAATAGTGCTATGTCCTTTTAAGATTTAGGCTGAAGTAAGCAAATAAACGTGACAGATATTACGTTTCAAGTTCCTGGTGTCGGTGCAGAAGTATATGTAAGATCACACTTTAAAAAAGTAAAGGAAGTGGTAGTACTTGCTCGGTTTGTGTTTGGACTGATACAGGTGTTATTTTATGTTTTGGTAGTAGTGAGTATTTAGAAAATTGTATTGTTTATAGTAACGTAAGAGACTGCATTAATGTGTTGACGTATAATCTCTGTAGTAATTTTTTACATGGAGCTTAGCTGTCAGTAAAGATAGTTGTAAAGCAATCGCTAGAGTTTTAAACATATCAGGTTGAAGTTGTTTACATTTTCATGAGAAAATGTGATTTTTTTTTTTGTAGTGTAGTACTTGTCAGGATGCATAGTAGAGGTCCTGGCTAAATCACTCCTACCTTCCAATGTTCGGTATAAGTAATGTAATATTCATAACGATGGTGGCATGGATATTCATTGTGTATTAATAGTTTCCCTTTTTCTCAATGTAGTGCAATCTTGGTGTTGGTATATTTAATTTGCACAGAATGTGGGGGTGCGGGGAGGCGTAGTTCCAGCAAAATAATAGGGAAAAGGGTTGGGAGGGTGGCCTAATGGTTAAGGTGTTTACCTTACAAACACAAGGTGCAGTGTTTGAATCTCACAAGGGATAATTGGCTAGGCTTAAAATGGCTCACAAGAGCAGTTAGCTTAGTATTAATCTATGAACCTATGAAACAAAATAGTTTTAGGTTTTTATATATGAATCAATGAGGCTTCGTCCACTTTTGCCCAGACTGATATTCACAGTGGTTTACTAATGCAAAGGAAACTGTTTTCAGTTATGAGATATTGTTTTTACGAGACACTTTTACTTTGATATATACACTTATGTAAGGAACTGTAAAAGTAGTGGCTTGATGAAAAATATGAGTAACTTTTCTTGGTATTTTGTATTGGTGTAGGGCAGGAAGTTAATGTTTGTTTTCTGGTTTTCAATATTGTGAGACTCTCCTCCAGATTTAATAAACTCCATGTAGTAATAGTGCAAGCCCTACATGGAGTATACCATGGCTGTGTCTGTAGCTCACCCTCAGCAGCACACCTTGCATATTAATGAAGGCACGCTACTGAGGGAGAGCCATGTGTATGGTTACTGAATCAGTGTAGGGGGTGTGTTACAGTGGTCAGAGAGGTGTAACACAGCCCCTGCACTGTCAAAGTGCTGGACGGCACTAGAATAGTAAATATAGCTGTGTCCTTGCCCTGTTGTAAAAGTTATATGTAGGGGGTGTGTTACACTGTCCATAGCACACCCCCTGCACTGCCAAAGTGACATATGGCACTAAAATACTAAATGTGAGTTGTGTCCTGGCCAGTAGTAAAATATATATGCAAGGGGTGTGTTACAGTGTCTGTAAACACCTCCTGCACTGTCAAAGTGCTGTACGGCACTAAAATCTTACATTAAATGTGTCCTCGGCCAGTTGTAAAATATATATGTAGGGGGTGTGTAACAGTGTCTGTAACACCCCCCCCCCCTCACTGTACTGTCAGAGTGCTGTACGGCACTGAAATGAAATGTGAAAATGGCATTGTCCCTTTTTTATTTATTTATTTATTTATTTTTTAATTTCGTTTTTGTGTTTGAGCTGCGCAGTGTGGCGCTTAACAAGAAAAAAACATGCCAGACATCTAAAAATAGAAACCAGATGTTTTTAATGTTAATAGAAAAGGTTAAGTTTAAGCATAGCTGAGGGTGTTTGCATGGCACGGTGCTCAGCATGCTTAAATGTGACTGAGAGCTATATAGAACAGTATAGCTCTTTTCACCATATTCTTGTTAATTGAATGAGAAGAGTGATGGCTTCTTGTGCAATAGGTGCACAGTTCAAATACTGGTCATTCAGCTTTTTACATGTGATAGTGTCATTCCAGGGGGATCCAGTACCTGACAGCCTGGGAAGATATGTATACCAGGCGAAGCTTTTCCAGAGATTGCCTGCATCTGTCTCACTTGGGCTTCAGGCTTCTGGCAAAAGCACTTGCCTCTCCATAGTGCCTTTTTCTAGAAAAAGTGATGAGGTTAAAACTACCAACATAAAAATGTCAACAAATCCCAAATTAAAGGTCATGCTGCTAAACGCTAGGAGTCTAAACATGAAACTGCACTCATTGCAAGCATTCTTAACCCTGGAAAATGCTGACATCTGTGAAGTCACAGAAACCTGGTTCAAAGCTGTGGCGATCACTCCAGCCATACTTGGTTACTTATCCTATCATACATTTAGACCCCAAACTGTATATATATTAAAGACATACACACCTCCAGGCTGGTCAAATAGTATGATGCACAGGAGACACTCCAGGTACAGTTAACCATTGACAAGACCCCTATACAAATCATAGCTAGCTACTGGCCCCTAAATCTGACACAGGATGCCCAAACTGCCTATCTAGACCTTTTCAAATCTATCAAGATTCAACCCTTTACTCTGATCCTGGGTGACTTTAACTACCCAAACTAAGACTGGAAGAACTACTCATGCCAGAACGCAAATACCCAGAGATTCCTCGATTGTGTCAATGCAAATGCTATGGAATAGCTAGCCGATTCCCCCACAATAGATGATAATATCTTGGACTTGGTATTAACCAACATGAGTAACCATTGCAGCATCCCTGCAGTATCATCCTCCCTTGTAAGATCAGACCATAAAGTGAGCATGTTCAAAGTCAGCATCTCCCTTGACCTCACTCTAGCTAGGGTCAAACAAAAAAACTTTTCCAGAGCTGATTACAGCCTCCTGAAGGATGGTATAAAAAGCTTCATAGCCCCCTCCTTTTCTATAGGAACTGGCACCATTATCCAAAATTATTCCAAATTACTATATGAACATTTATATAGATGCATGGAATCAGGAATGCCTGACAAGACTAAATCATCCTCCACAAGACAGAGTAATCATATCTGGTGGATATCTGCAATAAATAAACTCTATAACAAAAGAAAAAAATTACTGTCCAGGACTAAGAAGGAGCAGGTGCCCAATTAGAAACAATCTCCTTAGCCTAAACAAGCAAATAAGACCAATAATGAAATCCCCCAAAGTAAACTTTGGGTCCAAATTGGCCACATCTACTTGAGACAATTATAAGGCCTTCTTCACATATATCCATAATCTCAAATGTAGTACCCAGATCTATTCAGAACCAATAGTCAAGGACACCACATATACAAATGCTGTAGATATAGCAAACTTGCTGGCTGACAGATTCAGTGAAAATTTCACCCATCTGTTCCCCCATCAGTAAATCAGGACATTCCTAGTACCTGTCCTTCCCCTTATATCTAGAGATCAGGTCATTACTGTTCTCTTAAAGGCAAAAACTACAGCCTTCATGGGACCCGATAACATCTCAGGTTGCATCCTACATGAACTCAGGCAGGAACTTGCAGCACCATTAGGCACCCTATTCAACCAAAGCCTGAGTACCAGTTTTGCCCCAGCTGAGTGGAGGGCAGCCACTGTAATTCCTTTACACAAAAGTGGAGTGTCCACCGATCTGGGAAACTATAAACCCATCAGCCTAACTAGCCTAATCTGCAAGGCCATGGAATGGATTATCAGAGACCTCATTAACAAGGACATTGGCAACCTCCAAACACACAATCCCGCACAGTTTGGCTTCGTCAAGGGGAGGTCATGTCTGTTAAATTTGGTCAACTTTTTTTGAGACAGTCACCAAAGCTATGGATGAGGGGAAGACAGTGCACACTGCCTACCTTGACCTGGCCAAAGCCTTTGACACTATTCCCCACTCAGGCATAATAGGTTCATAGGTAAGTACTAGGCTATCGGCCTTAGGGCCCATACAAGCCTAGCCAAAAAATGTACCCTGGCTTTCGCCACCCAAGAAAATTATTTTCCTGTGCCTCTTTCGAGCAGAGCCACAGAAGTGATCCCCAGGGTGAATTTCCCATTTTCCATCCAATCATCAAGATTTTTCTTGAAGAGTGCTAATGAGGAGCTCTGTTTGACATAGATAGGTAGTCTGTTCCAGAGTATGGGAAGTCTCTGGGACAGGAATCTATCCCTCCAGCATTTTCTATTTATTGTGGTGACAAGGTTTAGGTCCCTAGAACATGTAGCTCGGAGGGATTGGGATTTTTTTTAAGTGGAGCATGTCCAACAGCTCTGGGTTTGACATAGCTTTGTATGTTAGGCAGAGATCGCCCCTGAGTAGGCGATATGCGATGGAGTAAAGCTGTAGTTTTTTAAGACAGTCTGCATAGGGCATCTGTTTGAGGCCAGTAATCCTCTTTTTGAGGTATTTCTGTGGTCTTTCCAGTAGTTGTAGATGTCTTGTGAGGTACATACCAAAAGGGGCGTTGTACTCAGTAATGGGTCTAATGAGTGATGAGTAGAGGGGAACAATGACCTCTTTTTTTCTGGATGAGAATCCTTTTGTGATGAGATGAGCCACGTAGAAGGATTTCCTGACCACTGTGGCAATGTGATTATCAAAGGAGAGACTACTGTCCACCTGTGTCCCAAGGTATCTTATCACATTTTCAGCAATTAGTAGACTACCAGCTATCTGGTAGTTCATGGGTACAGAGTTTTTACTAAAGGGGATGACAATACACTTTTTGGCATTGAGCTTCAGGCCATGGCTTTGACACCAGGTATCTGTCTCAGTGAGGCCCTTTTGTAGTTTGTCCACATCGTTAGGAGTTTTGATTATGGCTCCTAGTTTGCAGTCATCTGCAAACTTTGTTAGCCAAATACCTTCTGTGTTGGCCTGCACTTCAGAGAAGTAGATACCAAACAGGAGAGGACCCAGGACTGAACCCTGTCGTACTCCACTTGTCACTGGTCTGAAGTTGAGATTAGATGTCGAGAAATCAGATGTCCAGATTAATAGATAAACTCTCTGAACTAGGCATCTATATGTATGTTACCAGATGAGTAGCTAACTGGCTAAATGATAGAACCCACCTAGTCAAAATAAGGGAAGCCACCTCAAGTAGTAGACCCATATCGAGTGGTGTACACCAGGGTTTGGTCTTGGGGCCTCTGTTATTTGGGATATACTTCTCTGAGGTACAGGCCAAAACCAGTGGGCTATGGCTGACCAAGTTTGCATATGAGTGCAATCTGGGAGCTGTCATCAATTCCCCTAGTGAAGTGGACATCCTCCAAGAGGGTCTCACCCAAACAAAAGACTGGTGCCAGAAACATGGCCATAAGCTGAATACAAAAAAATGCACCATCATCCCCTTTGGGCAAAGTGATGTCCCAACAAATTAACACATTAATAACAATGTGCTAAGCATGCAGTAAGTCATGAGGGATTTGGGCACCCAGATTGATAGCAACCTGACTTTTGACCACCATGTTGCTTCCATTGTATGGAACGTTTCTACATGACCCACCTCATAAGTAAGGGTATCTCATCTAGGGACAAGGTGGTCATAACATCCCTGTATTCTTCCCTTATAAGGCCCATTATTGAGTACAACACCCCATTCGGCATGTACCCCACAAAGCACAGGAGAATCCAGACCTTCAAAAATCTGCCATAGACAGATAGGCTAAAAGTCCTAGCCCCTCTACTCTGTTTCATACAGACTTCTCAAAGGTGACCTCTGGCATACAGGATGATCTTGGACCCCACCTTGATGGGACTGCTGCATATCCGCAAGTCAAGCTCCATTCAAGTAGCCCACACACATGGCCTCAATCTGGTCTGCAACATTAATAGGACATGTTGGTGGGACAGAAATGTGTCCCAGAGACTCCCCCATCTATGGAATAGACTTCCTCTTCACATCAAGCAAAGTATCTCTTTACCCCTTTTTAAGCACAACCTGGATAACTGAATGGGAAATAGAAAATACATCTCTGGGAGTCCACCCATGTCCCTGCTGGACAGGGGTATCAGGTGCTGATTTGTATATGCATGGGCTAAACACTTGACTAGGCTTATAAGGCCCTCAGGGCCAATAGCCTAGTAACGTCCTATGATCCTATGATCCTATGATAGAGAAATGTTGTAATTTTTTTTTCTATGTATAGATTGAAATTTGTTAGCTGGATTAGCCCAGCTTGACTAAAAGCCCATATTCAGTGGTGAACCGAGAATAAAAGCCACAGTTGCACACGAGTGTCCAATACATTAAAGTTACACTAACAGATAATGTAGTGAAATGCATATGTTTTGGGGATATAAAGTAAAATCAATACAACAGGAAGTGACTGGCAGATTGAGATGGCTGAATCCTCATATGCTGCATTAATGGAACCAGAGAGTTATTTTCGGCCGAGAAATCTGCGGATTATTTCTTTTAGATTATAAACAGTACCAAAATGGAGCTGGAAGAAGATAGTTGGCTTCTGGGTGATTCAGTCAGGCAGTAAGCACAGCACATGTGAAGGAATCCTGTCAGTATCAAAGCCAAAGAGGAAACTGTGGAAGCAAACCTGATCTCATGGACTTAAATCACAGTTCTACTTCTGTGTCTAATCCTGCTGAGCCTTGTAGTGTTCCTTGATATTCTATACATAAAACAAGTTGAGACCATAAAAGAGTTGCATAGCAACCACAGTGAGCTCTCAAAAAAGATGAAATGACTACAAAAGGAAGTCTACAGCTCACATAGCAATGGAAGTTCCGTGGAGCTCCTCCTTTAGAATGGATCATTTCAGAAATCTCTCCCAAGTGGGGGCGTGGCCAAGGATGAACACAGGATAGCAGCAGATTGCTTCAGCTCCACCAATTTCATTACATTGACAGGAATTAATTACTTAAAAAAATAATTTTTGAAGTAATTTTCTTTCTAAATATGTTTGTTTTATATAGTTCTTGAACTATATCTAAAAAAGAAAGGAAATCTTAATAATATTCCTGTCAGAAATTACTTTGGAAATTTTCCTGTCAGTTTATCAGTCTGAAATGAGTTCCAGTAAGACAAATTCTCAAGACTCCAGCATCAAGAAAGAACTTCAGTCTCTGATAATTATAGTCCAGCAACTTACTGTTAAGATGGATAAAATGGATACTAAAATAGACACTTTCATAGAAAAAACTACAAAACAAATAGACTTGTTACATATGGACCTGCAACAACAGAAGATCCAGATGACAGGCATAGAAGAAGCTGTGAATGACATGGAAAATAGAATACAAGAAGAGGAAATCAACACTGAGTTTCTGCTGAAACAAAATACACATTTACAAACAAAGCTGGATGACCTGGAAAATAGATCTAGGCGCAATAACATTAGGATTTTTGGACTGCCAGAAAATATTGAAGGTAACAATATTACTTCTTTTTTAACAACATGGCTCCCTAAAACTTTAGATTTACCAGAAGCATTCTCTTTTGGTATCAAAAGAGCACATAGATCTATAGCTAATACTAACTCAAACAAAAACTATCC
>NC_056735.1:1011920577-1011993077 GCF_019279795.1 Protopterus annectens | reverse complement strand
TTGAATCGAAGAATAAAAGTATAAGAAGTCTTCTTTATTGTCACACAAGCGCTTTCACATATTGCTTCCTCAGGTGTATACTAACAAAGGTAAACCACACCTATATATACTTAACTAAAATAATCATGTGACTCAATAACCCATTTACCATTAAAGCTGTATTCTCTCTTATAGATCAGAAAGCATTGCTTAAAGCTAAGTGTGTATGACACAACAAAGGTGTGACTATTTAATAAAATACAATAAATCTAAAATACATAATATATATCTAGAAAACATTCTATCTTCATATTCATAATGTAGAGCTTCTAAAAATATATAGAACTTCTAAAAAATACATCAATTTTAATGCATCGTTTTAATAAAATTCTTAAAAACATATAAATATAGATATTTAATAGCAAACATTGCATAAAAATATATTAATATATTAAAAAAATAAACCCATAGCCATCTATTTACCTACGTAGCCCCCTTTTTCTTAAGATAGGTTTAATGGGCATGCTGTCATTCAGCCCGTGACCAAAGTTGGCTCTCAGCATAGCTATCCATCTTGCTTCAACTTCTTCGGTTCTATCTCTAATGTCACTATTTCTCATATTCTCATAAGTTCTTGCAACAATCATAAACCTAAATGTATGTTTTTGGCCTACCTTCAAAACGTGCTTAGACAACGTTGTTCTCTGAGCCCTTCCTATGTGGTATACATGTTCTCTAACCCTTTCTCTGAGGCTGCGGTCTGTTTTGCCTACATAAAAACAGTTGCACTGGCCACAGATAGCAAGATAAACCACATGGGTGGTCAAACATGAACCACCAACCCTAAGCTCATAAAGTGCATTTGTATCTGGATGTACAAAGTGAGTATCACTGCAAATATACTGGCATTGATTACACTTGCCACATGGTCTGGTGCCAATCATATTCTCAAGATTCACTTCGTCTCGACCGTTGCATAATCTCCTTTTGAGATTCTTTTTATTCTTAAAGGTGAATTGTGGTTTACATCCTACCACTCCACTAATTACTGGGTCGGTCATCAGAATTTTCCAATGGTTATTAACTATCTCTGTATATTTCCTCACATCCCTAGAGTAGGAAATATTGACCTTAAGCTTATTCTCACTTGTCTTAGCTTCCTGTTAAATTTATCTGAGAAATAAGGTCTGGCCCTTGTACCTCTCATTTGCTGTGCTTTTATAAAGCCTTCCTCTATCATACTTCTCTCATAACCCCTCTCATCCAATTCATAACAGGTCTTAACAAGCTGTTTCTGACAGTCATTATGTCTCGCACTCAATCTGGATGCCCTAAAAAATTGATTCTGGGTAACGTTCCTGAACACATATTTAGGATGCATGCTCTCCCTTGATAATAAGCTATTTACATGGCATTCCTTCCTATATAATCTTGTGGTAATAACTCCTTTTTCATCTCTTTCTATTAATACATCCAAAAAGCTCACGCTTTCTTCAGAGTAATTTAAGCTGAATTTTAAAAAGCTTGTTGTGTTGTTAATATACTCAACAAACTCTAACAACTCTGTCACATTACCCTTCCACAGAATAAAAAGATCATCTACAAATCTCCTGTAGAAAGGTATCATGTCACTAAAGGGTCCATTCAATACGTGTACTCTCTCCCAGGCTAACATAACTGCATTGGCATAGGTATTTGAGCACGAGCTACCCATCGCTACACCATTCATTTGATGATAGACCTGTTTCTTAAATAGAAATACATTATTATTAAGCACGATTCTCATTAATTCAATTAGTATCACTATTTCATCTGGTTTATACATATTAACATCATTCATTAATTCATGTAATAACCCCAAACCCACTGTATTGGGAATTACAGTAAATAGTGACACAACATCAAGCGTCACCAAGATAATGCCAGAACTAGTTATATCCTTCTTCATAAAAGCAAAAAGGTCATGCAAAAACTGCTCTGTATCCTTAAGAATAACTTCAGAGCTATTCACTATTGCTCTAAGCTTCTTATCCAAATATATTGATATAGCTTCTGTGCACCATCCACCACTCGAGACGATAGGCCTCATGGGTGGTCTATTGGGGTTCTTATGCACTTTAGGCAAGCCTTTTATATACGGAATGGTATATTTAATATTAAAGAAATAGTCACATAGCTCCTTGGTAATCATCTGTGCATGATGTAAATGTTTAATATAATTATTAACTGATTCTACCATTCCTTTCACCTCACTGTAATTAATTTTCTTGTAAAAATCAGTGTTGCCTAACATCTCATACATCAAATTTTCATATAGCTTAGTGTCTAGGACAACTATACGCCCACCCTTATCTGCAGGTCTAATAACCAGGTCATCATCTTTTTCAAGATTATATAGAGCTTCTGATTCACTCCTACTGAGATTATGCCACTTGTTCTTATTCACTTTGCTATTATGTACTCTATATATATCATCTATCACTATTTGTTCAAACGCATTAATCAGTGCTGTCTGTTTGGGGACATACGTACTGGGTCTATTAAAGACATGACTGACATCATTACTATTACTTACTTGATTCTGATGAAACATATACTTAAGCATCAGATTCCTTGTGAACATCTTAATGTCAAAAATCAAATCTCTTATATTCATATCACTAGTGGGTATGAAGGACAGACCCTTAGAAAGTACATTAATCTCAGAATTAGTTAAAGTACGTTTAGAAAGATTAGTTATTAATGTCTTACATTCTGGAATGCTTTCTTTATTGTGTACGTATTCTCCTTCACTTCTTCGAATTTTCTTTTGTGACGTGTGTTGCTCCTGCCCCTGGGTTGAAAACCTGACCCCTGAGGTGCTCTCCGGTTCAGCGAATTGTCCCTCATAGGAAGCGGAAAAACCAGGGCTTGTGTAGCTGCTGTAACCGCTTCCAAATGTGGCAATGGGTGTTGCCTCTGCAGTGTAGTTTGAACTTCTCCATTGGCTCCATGGTGTACTTCCGCTGTTGTAACCACAACTTTCCTCCTTGCACCCATGGATTCACTCGAATTCACTATTGGCAAATGAACACTAGCTTCAAGATGTTCACTCGCCTCACTGGCTGTGCCCATCATCGTTCCATTCTCACATGCTGTTCGAACGCCAACTCCAGCCTCAACAGAAGCTCCGATGATGTCACTCCGTCGTTCTTCATCCATCCCTGCATGCCTACTGCCAGGCAGCATAGTATCACGTGGCCAAGTAAAGATATTACCAACAGCAAAGTCCTGTTGATCCCTCTTTAGTTTTCTTAATTTAATTTGTAACAATTTGCGTTTGTACGTATTCACATTATCTATAGTCTCTGACAGCAGCCTGGTGAACACTTTGCAATCATACCTGTTGCAAAGCTGCAAGTAGTTGGTCTTCACCTCTTCCACTATTAACAGTTCTTTCCTCTCAGCAGCATTTATTAAAAGTCTCATATAGCCCATACTTGTCGCTATATTTAACTTCTGCCATTCACTTACTAATACAGAATCTTGATCAGTCTGTGCAGGCATTTTTAAAATTCTGAGTCCTCGTGGTATTAAACCTTCAGATACACAGACTTGCAGATGAAACTTCTCATACTGCAGCCTGGCTAATTTAGACATACTCTTTTCCAAGATTAGCAAATCAGTTCGAAGTGTTAAAAAATCAATTTCAGGTTCACTGCCACTGTCAACTATTAGATTTCTGTTCAAAAGAGGGTTAACTCTATCAGTAACTTTAGAAATGAATAGTTCTGCATTTGAATCAATTTTTTGAACATTAGACATATGACTTGAAGGATTATTTGTAGTTGAATTGTTTGGTTTGGGTGAATAATCCAGCTCAATTTCTTCCATTACACCGGCCAAATCCTTGGTGCTGTCAGGCATGAAAAAAGAAAACAGTACTATGCAGAAAATGCCCAATAGCAACCAGAATACCTCTGCAAACACAGTGAAGGCAAACAAAATCCAGAAAAATGCTGAGGTTAGGCTCAGTGTCCAAATCAAAGTAAAAGCAGTCTTCAGTCTTCAATAAAGGTAAAAGCAGACTTGAATCGAAGAATAAAAGTATAAGAAGTCTTCTTTATTGTCACACAAGCGCTTTCACATATTGCTTCCTCAGGTGTATACTAACAAAGGTAAACCACACCTATATATACTTAACTAAAATAATCATGTGACTCAATAACCCATTTACCATTAAAGCTGTATTCTCTCTTATAGATCAGAAAGCATTGCTTAAAGCTAAGTGTGTATGACACAACAAAGGTGTGACTATTTAATAAAATACAATAAATCTAAAATACATAATATATATCTAGAAAACATTCTATCTTCATATTCATAATGTAGAATCTCTACATTATGAATATGAAGATAGAATGTTTTCTAGATATATATTATGTATTTTAGATTTATTGTATTTTATTAAATAGTCACACCTTTGTTGTGTCATACACTGCTTTAAGCAATGCTTTCTGATCTATAAGAGAGAATACAGCTTTAATGGTAAATGGGTTATTGAGTCACATGATTATTTTAGTTAAGTATATATAGGTGTGGTTTACCTTTGTTAGTATACACCTGAGGAAGCAATATGTGAAAGCTGTGTGACAATAAAGAAGACTTCTTATACTTTTATTCTTCGATTCAAGTCTGCTTTTTTACCTTTATTGAAGACTGAAGACTGCTTTTTACTTTGATTTGGACACTGGAGCCTAACCTCAGCATTTTTTCTGGATTTTTTTTTTTTTTTTTTTTTTTTTTTTTTTGCAGATGATGTTCTAATTACATCAGCAGGATCTAATTCTTCTATACAGTCTCTATTTGACAACATGATGAATTTTAAAAGTATTTCTGGTTTAATATTCAATGAAGAAAAAACTAAAATACTACCTATATATACGAAAAATATTCTCATTAGTGATTTTACTAAATATGTACCCAATTCAGGTCAGATAACTTATTTAGGTATAATACTATCTAAAGATATTAAATCTATTATATATATAATAATTATAATACCTGTTTTCTTAATATACAAAATCTTTTTAATACCTGGAATAATATGTTTTTACTATGGAGGAGAGACTTACAATTATTAAAATGATAATATTCCCCAAGATTTTATACTTAATACAATCAATAATACTTCCACCTACAAAAATAATTATCAAGAAACTGAACACACTAATGTTAAATTTTTATGGGCACCTAATAGACCTAGGATTGCATTAAAGAAACATACTAATAGCTGGTCTCAAGGGGTATTTCTTTTCCAGACTTTAATTTATATACTATCTCTTCTATTGTAAAAGTTATTACTTTATTAATAGATCAGTCATATGTCACAAAATGGAAAGATTATTGGGAGCTAATTAGTATACACTTCATGAAAATCTCCTTAACACATAAAAATATGATTGTAAATAACTCCATGTTATGGTTACTAAAGGAATTTTGTACTTCACCTATTACACCTAAACATATGGTTTGTTACCCATTAAATATTATTATTAGTTATCGTAACTTTATATTCATGCACCCTAAGTATAGGGAATGGAATTTTATTGTATTTCCTATAATGTATACTCAGGGTATGCTTTTGTCATCTACTTCTGAAGGAACTCATTTAGCTATAGATAATGATCTAAAGTACTGGTATCAGTTGATATCTGATAATAAAGTTAAAAATCTAGATCTCTTAAAACAAGAATTTGATCTAAGAGAAACTTGCTGGTTAGAGGTTCAGACCTTTAGACAACATCTCATTAATAAAATAGATTTAATGTCTATAACTGTTAAAGAATCTATTCCAACACTGATTGATTACTTGATATTAAATTTACAACATAAAGTTTCTGATAAAGGTAAACTTTCATACATGCATAAAGTTATCAGACAAGAAACTTTTTACAGTGTAGATTTATACTGGAATTATTTCACTTCTATTAATGGGGACCCACCAAATCAACAAGATAAACAATATATATTGGAATCTGCTTATAGAACTACGTCTTCCATTGTCTGGAGACTTTATACATGGAAATTTTTACATAGATCTTTTTATACACCTTTGATGATGAATAAAATAAATAATAAAGATAATCTATGTAAGAGATGTAATGTAGAAATTAATGCTGACTGGGCTCATATGTTTTATGACTGTATAAAATTGAAAGAATACTGGAAGTCAATTAATGAATTTTTGCAGGCTCTTTTACAGATAATTTCATTATTTCTAAATCTCTTATATTATTCAACACACCTGTACCTCAAAGTGTTAAAAGGTTAAGCTTCCCTTGTTATGGTCTATTCTAGCAGTGGCTAGGAAAATAATAACTAGAAATTGGATTTCAGATACACCTCCTTCGTTCAATGAATTTAAAAATGTTATGAATATAGTGTGCCATATGGAAATAAACACAATTAGGACTAGAACAAATAGAAAAACATCTTATTTTATTGTATGGGATAATTTACAAAATTTGTTAAAAAAATTTTAATTTCAATAGCATGGTATTTTAGTTTAATTAATTGATCTGATTGTAGTGGATGTCTTTGTAAATACTTTAGTTGTTTTGTTGAATATTATAATAATACCTATTTTTAATTACTTGTATAAAATTATTATGATATTTTTCTTATATGTTAAAACAATAAACCTGTTTTGAAAAAAAAAGAAATCTCTCCCAAGTGACTGAATTTCACAAATAAACTCTACTACTCATCTGAAGAAAAATTAAACTGGACAGAAAGTAGGTAAAGATGTTTGGCAATAGAGTCAGATTTGGTAGTGATCAACAGCAGAGAAGAACAGGAATTTCTAAATAATGCATGTTCTTACATCTATTCCCCTCATTTGTGGATTGGATTAACAGATGAAGCAGAAGAGGGATCCTGGCAGTGGGTAGATAGAAGAGACAACAACACCACAGACAAATTTTGGGCAAGTGGAAAACCTAATAATAATATAAATGAAAATCCAAAAGGTGAAGATTGTGTTGCACTATATTGGAATCATGAGGATTTGATGATCTGGAATGATAATAGCTGCTTCAATACATACAAATTATTTTGTGAAAAAGAGTATAAACATACTTCCATCTAAGTCTGTAAAACAATTTCTGAAAAAATGATCAGTCAGTCAATCAATCAACAATAATTCAGTACTTTCTCTTGTTCCTCTTACTGGATTGTTGTTTCAATATTGCAGATGGCTGTTTTATCATTTTGCACATTAATATATTATGTATTTTTTGGGGAAGATCTAGATTTCAGTGGGTATCAGAAATAAGCCACAAAATTTGAATAAACAAGAATTCATTCCAGTCTGGTACTGATTTTACTTATGTCAACTTAACTAGTGGAGTGATTAGAATTTCAGAATTACAGAACTTATTCTACAAGTTTGGATCTTGATTGGATTGCTTTCTTTGCAGACCCTGCATATTTTGCCAGTGACCACATCAATATTTCTCAGGTGCTTCACTTTGTCTCACATCTCAAAGGCATGCCATTATGTGAATTGGTGAGCCTCTACTTTTATGTACAGATGGATGTGCATGTCATTTAAGTGAATATCCTGCAAAAAATATGACATATTGTCCAGAATTAGTTTTTCTGCCTTATACCCACTATGTGCCAAAAAAGAGTACTGTAACTGGAAAATGTGTGTATCTTCAAATGAATTAACTTTACCAGCATAAAGAAAAAAATCCTAGGAATGCATAAACCTTAACAGCATCTATATTTCTTTTGCTTTCTCCTTTCTAGGAACTTTTTAATATATCCTCCAAACCCAGCCCACCACCAAAGCAAGGCTCACAATGTTAGGGTACTGCTCATGTTATATACAAAATTTGCCAGCATTTTAACCCCATTCTCTTAAATTACAGAAAAGAAACAAGGTTCATTAATATTTTTTTCTTGTTAAGCTGTTAAACTGTGGGGCTTGTTTGTATAGTATTTCTACTCGGGGGACTGCAGCACTGGCAATATTTCTCTCTTGGCCACCCCTAAAATCTTGCATTTTTCTTTAACTCAAATAAATTTTACTTATGGATAGTAAAGAATATTTTCAGGTAATTGCAGCATACTCACAGTAAATCATCCTCCATTACTGTCGTAACTTGGCCAGTCATACAGCTTGGTTCTGTAGCCTTGAGGTCTTGCTTTAGCCCCAATCCATTCACCTACCTTACCCCCATTTCCCACCCACCCCGACTACCTCTAGAGTTATTCCAACCCCATATCACCTGACCCTCCCTGCTCCAATCATAATCCCCTCATTACCCAACTTAGCCACACTGCCACCTAACTCTCTACCTTCCAATACATAGTACCTACCTGCCATGTCTTCACACATACCTCCAGACCTAAACCCCAAAACCTACAACAACCAGCTACCAATCACTCAGAAAACACCATTCATTCTAGGACGTCTCTTCCTAACACTCATATGTGTAGCCAACATCACATCAATATATCTAACACACAACTAGAACACACATCATTCCATACTACATATACTCACACAAATACATACTCACACACACACACACACACACACACACACACACACACACACACACACACACACACACACACACACACACACACACACACTTCTCTAGCTCTTCCACTTTAATTAAAGACAACTTAATACTACACATCTACAAGTCTCACACAACATCTTACATTAGAAAAATACTACTTAAATCCAACAAAGGCATATTACACACTATTAAACACATACTGTTAATCACAAAAAGTCTACTTACATCAGGAGACATACACACAAACCCAGGCCCACAAAACTCTCTACTCTCAGTGAGGCAATTCTCTGACCTTCTGATTTTTAATGTCAGCATCAGAAGTATTTCTAACAAGCTCCCAGACCTACATGAATTTATAGCACACTACTCCCCAGGCATACTAACTATTACTGAGACATGGCTAACACCTAGCACCCTAGACAAAGAAATCTTCCCGCCTGGATATAACATCCTAAGACTGGATAGAGTAGGTAGGAAGGGAGTTGGGGTTGCTATCCTCTTCAAAAATACACTGCATACCAAATCTCTACAAAACCCATACCTAAATTTCAAAATGCCAAAACCCTAGGTTCAACCCTAAACATAAAAGACATGAAAATTATCAGCATTCTTTGCTGTTACATTCCCCCATGTAATAACTTTCCCATAATTGAAGAAATCTTACAATGGGGCATAGATAATCTTCCTCAAGAAGCCATCATACGAAGTGAGCTAAATACTGACTGGATAGTTTGCACCTCTAACAACTCCACTAACCATATTAATCTCTCCAGTTTTTCCTAACTTATCCAAGAACCCACCAGAGGCAACAAAAAAACATAAACAATCTATTCTAGATTGGACTCTAGTCAACTGCCCCAAACAAAACTACCAGACAGGCTGCCTTCCTCATGTTCTCAGTGAACATCTCCCCACTTTGATCCTGTAGAAATGTACCAACATAGCCAAACCCATCATTTTTACACAGGTCAGAGATGATCATAAACTAAATACATAGGAATTCAACACTATTGCAAAACATAGTAACTAGAAACCACTGCAAACCCTAGGTTTAGACCAGGCAGTTGAATACTTTAACAGTATTTTCATCAATGTCCTAGGCAGAGTTTCTCCTGTTAGGAAAATCAAAGACAAGGCAAAATATGCACCATGGTTAAGTAGAGAAATTAGAGCCCTACTGAAATCTAGAGATAAAGCTTGGAAAAACTGGAAAAAGGATAATACTAGCCTAGCCAAAGAAAACTACCTACAACTTAGAAATCAGGCCAAGAGACAAACCAAACTAGATAAAAAAATTACTTCCTTGATATCCAAAATAGACACTCAAACAATCCCTAAAAGTTTTTGGCATGCTATCAACTCTCTCCTAAAACCAGGTAAAATTACCACAACCACTCCTAACTCCACCAAGGACAATACAGACATAGCCTCCCAATTTAATCAGCATTTCACTGAATCCATCCTAACTTTATCGTCCCAACTATTCAAAAACAGCCCTTCACATAACCCAACCAAATGCCCTGTGAATATCCCACATTTTTCTCTCTTACCAGTATCGACCTCCACAATTAAGAAACTCCTCCTACAACTGAACCCAACCACCCTCACCTACCAACCAACTTCCTAAAAATAGCTGCTGAGTCCTCATCCTACCCTATTTCTATTCTTATCAACCGCTCCATACAATAATCTTACATCCCACAACTATGGAAGGTATCATATATTTTTCCCCTTCATAAAGGTGGAAATTTTTATGAATACCCAAATTATCACCCCATTGCTATTCTATCTCCCTTATCTAAAATACTCGAGAAATGTATACATTCTCAAATGATGCAGTTCCTAAACTCTCATAATCTCCTCTCCCACACAGCACAGTTTCAGGCAACACCACAGGACAACAACTGCTCTGCTTTCTTTTACCAGTCTAGTAAACCAACAGAGAAATAATTTCAACTTTGTATCTGCAATATTTTTGACCTCTCCAAAGCATTTGACATGGTCTCACATTTCTTACTACTCAACACTCTGGCCTCCCTATCCTTTGCCCCATCCACTATAGCATGGTTTAAAAGCTATCTGTCTGAAAGACAACAATCTGTCCAATGGCAAGGTGTACTGTCCTCCTTACTCCCAACTACCATAGGCGTACCACAAGGCTCAATATTAGGCCCACTTATTTTTATTTTTATTTTATTTTTTATTTATTTATTTATTTTACATTTGTTGACCGGGCTAGTCTAGCTGGAGATATTTCCATTTTCAGTAGAGGCCCGAGGAGAAAAGCTCCACAGAAGTAAAAATTAATACATATGTAAAAAATAATCAACATGCATAGCAAGAAAACAATTAGTACATAGGTTAGTAATAGCAAAAACAGCAAAATTCTTCAAAACTCTTCAAATAAATTAGTACAACAAGAAAGAGTTACTACCACTCATTTTCTCCATAAATACCAATAATCTCCATACCACAACACAGCATGCTTCATGTATACAATATACAGATTATTCATCTATTATTTGTTCAGCACCCTCAATCACAGCTCTAAAACAACTCACTCAGGAATCCTTTAGCTCTGACAAAACATGAATCACTCAAATCCAACTTATCCTAAACCCTAATAAAACTAAATTGTTACTTTTCACCCCCAACAAAACCATGCCTACCTCTCTATCCTTCACTATCTCCTCCAAAAATGTCACTATTATCTGACCCTCTGACCACACCAAACTCCTGGTGTTGAAATTGACAAAAGCCTAATTTTTGACATCCATATTTCACAAACAATCAAAAAGGTCCATAAAACATGGGAACACAATATAGACACAGAGAATCCCTCACAGGACAAGCTTGGATTACTCTTGCCCAAACTCACCTACTATCCACTCTAATGTATGCCCCTTCTATCCTTACCCAAGTCAGAAAACTTGACCTTGCCAGACTAGAGTCATGTTATAACAAAATCGCCACATTTGTGAATAACTCCACCTTCAGAACCTACCACTGCCAGGATCTGAGGGAACTACAATGGTTAGAACTTCACCAACTACTAAATTACTACCAGCTAGTCATTGCCTACATGTTGTAAGACATCCAGAAAAACCCCAGCATTAGGCCAACTCCTCACCCACTATAATACAAATCATCCTCTCTGCTCATCCGGCAAATCAATGCTCTGTATCTCAAAGGCTATCAATACCACAGGAAAAGCTCTGTTCTCTCACACCATTGCTAGAACCTGGAATAATCTCCCTTCTCCTTTGATTTCTGCCTCAACTCTTACCCATTTTAAAACCTCACTTAAATCACACTTAATAGAAAAAGGGCTATGCCCTTGCATCACATAATTCCTTCTGTTCATTCACTCCATAAAATGCACTGCCTATTTCAACAACGGTATAGTTTTTTACAGCCTTATGAAACGTTAACTGCTTATGGACATTGTAGACTTATCACATGAATATCTATGGTGAACTATGTTTTATTCTCTGTATATACATTTCTTGTTTTTTTCCATTTTTGCTTATACAGCATTTTTTCATATTGTTTTTCATTATTTCTTCATATTTTTATGTTGTTTTGCTCATATTTGCTTCTTCAAAATTGTAAATCATATTGTTAAATTTTGGTACTTGCTATGTAGCTTTTCTTCCTGGGTCTCCATTGAAAACGGACCTGTGTCCAGTCGAACTATCCCGGTAAACAAATGTAAAATAAATAAAAAATAAATAATAATAAATTATCCTTAATGAACATATACTTTCAATATTTTTTTTTATTTTGTAAAAAGTGTTGTTTGCCATTAGCTAAGCTTTGCTAAGCGAAGCCAAGCCGTGCTTAAATAGGACCTCTTTTAGCAGTACTTAGTTGGTTTGGGCACTGCTAAGCAATCCACATTTAAGCAGTCCTCAGCTCAGCTAAGTGGATTTGCACACTGCTAAGCATTGCTAAGCATTGCCAGTTTAAGCACTGCTCAACTAACATTAACAGGTTTGTGTGGTGCTAAGCGGAGCTTATCGTTTTTAAAAATGGTCCAATGGCAGCAAAGTGCTGGAAAACAGCCTTATTTAAGCTGCACAGGTGGGAATGCAGCCATTACCTGTTGGAGTTTAATCACTGTAGGAGCTATGGCTGGAGTTTGAGAGAGAGAGAGTGCTTCTGGGTGCAGTGCTGTTGCATTTTGTAGTCCAAGGTCATAGTTGGGCTCCTTGTCAAAGACCATGGTGACAGACTGCTGTGTGACCACATCCAGGGCCCTGAATACAAGTCCAAGGCCTGTGACCATCTGGTACTTGACCTCACCACTGCAACCAGAATCCCCTGCACTGGTGAGCAGGTGCACCATCATTATGACTACCTAAAGTGAAGGAAGGGGGAGCTCTTTGCCCAATGGATCCAAGACGCTCAGGACTGAAATACCCCAGAAGTTTGTAAGTATAGGAACCATTGCTTTACCAAATTATAGCATGAATATCTGATAGACAGGAATGCATAATGGTGTGTTTCCCTTCCCAGAGCTGCAGAAGAGAGGGCTCACAACCTGGAGGCCCATGCAGGGCACCTAGCAAGGATGTGCCGAGAGTGTGGTGGGTACAGATACATCTTGCAATATATAGTAATATAAATAAGAAAGAGTACAGTAGTAGCTGCCAGTAGGTATATTCTGTTCTGCGTGTACTGAAATAACATTAATAATGTGTAGGTATGTTGTGTATACAGTATTAATAGTAATGATCTGGTAATAAATACACTGGCATTCTATATGTGAAGGGAATAAATGAAAGTCATTTATGATGTACAGTAAATACAGTACAGTTACAGTCAGAATTGTGAAGAAAATAAAGTTAGTATTGCATAGGTTGTGTAATAGATCACCTTCAATACATGCATTATTTAAAATGGAGGACAATAAAGATTGCTAAATGTATACCAATGAGTGTGTCATGTCACTCTCGATAAAGCTTTGTTCTGCCAATTGTTGTGTGTATTCTGGTCTGTTGTTGAAGAAATCAAATTTTTCAGGTGCTATAAAGCAAATATGGGTATAACATCATGAAGTGACTGAAGTTTGGCTGATAAAGAACTGCTATGCTAAAGTGTAGATGCGGAGCTGTACTAAAAGATAGAATGTAATTTGATATATGTTCTGCACTAACATGTGAACCTTGAATTGCAATGTGTAAGGTATTATAGTGTGTTTCCCTCAGGATTGTCTTGTGTTAACCTTTGCATTTCAACTATACGCATGAACATTGGTACACTGATGCAGGCAAGTATGAGACAGTAGTAGCTACAGACTGCAACTATACCATCTGCAAATGTATATGGGTCAGGTAGGCATTCCAGCATCCCGATATGGTCTGTACAGATCACACATATTCCCATCCACTAGAGGCTAATTGTATACACCTGCATTCCAAGTATTAATACACACTTCACCTATTATTTCTGTCATGCCTGAATCTCATGCATGTATGTTCAACTGTCACTGCAGTCTTCTGTGACACTCTACCTATATTAGCAGGTCAGACTTTGTCACTAGGTGAACTGTAGGCACATATTAGCCAACCAACCCATAGCACTGGCCTTGTAGCTCAGTGTGATAAGCAATACATATGTTGTTATTTTTTCCACACAGAGACCAGGGTTTGAAACCAGGGACCAGTAGTAAGATTTATTTATAGTAACAGACAAGTAGTACTGACTATTTAGAGAAACAGTCACATATTGCTAACAAATATTCTCCAGGCAGGACTTACAGGTAAAGAAATGTCTGTAGTAGTTGTATGAAGGTTATACTAATGTCAGTGTGCAAATTTACTAATGTGTAAACAGCATTGCTCATCCAGGTGATAAGG
This sequence comes from Protopterus annectens, assembly GCF_019279795.1. Lineage (NCBI taxonomy): Eukaryota > Metazoa > Chordata > Ceratodontiformes > Protopteridae > Protopterus > Protopterus annectens. Next base: position 1,011,978,661 of record NC_056735.1, on the reverse strand, counting down.
CTCCATTAAATAAAACGTCATAAAGTGTACTAATTTTTCAACTGAATAAGACAACTGAAATGTTCCACTGTTGGTACAGCTATATGCCTGGTGCATCTGTGAATGTGTGCTGATAGTCTAATCTCATGCCTATGAATGACAGCAGGATAGGTATAAACCCACTGCACTGTGCTGCATCAATACCCAAAAGAACATCTTACTTATGATGCTAGAAACACCCTGAAACCATGGCTCATGACAACAATATAGAATCTACAGAGCATATGATTATAGAAAAATACTAGTCTAATGATGCTACACTGTATTTTTAAGCTAAGCCATGTATCACAAACATTTTAGAAATGTATTTGTCCCTTAGGTTTTAGAGGATATGTTAACTTTATAAGATTCCCCTCTCTAATGGAGACCTGACAGCAAATTTAAGCTTCCCAATCAGCTGATCCAAGATTCACTTGGATAAGTGCAGGGAAGAACTTTGTACACGTATGGATGTGAAGCCTGCTCCAGAAAAGGGGTAGTTATATGACACATACCTCTCCCTCCATCTTGTCCCATTTATGTTGCAGACAAGATTTAGGGCTTGGAATTTTGCCAATGCATGTCAATTAATAGTAGGAAGGTCTCCCTTTTTCTCAGTCTCTTTCTCTCTTTCTCTTTCTCTCTCTCTCTCTCGCTATCTCTCTCTTTCTCCCCCTCTGTCTGTACAGAGCCTGATACTCTAATGAATGGCCTAATTACACAGCACTAACCAAAGTACTGCTTCCACATACTTAATCCCCATTGTATCTTGTCATCCAACCAACTAATTATTTTTCACAACAAAACCACATTGCCATATTTTCTGAATCCCTGACGACATTTTTTTTACTCTCCTGTTGTAGTGTGGCATGCATTTTTTTAGGTGAACCACTTACTACTATACTGGAAAAAGAATTATGCTGAAGCACGTGAAAGCAGACAAATACAAAAAAGCAGCAAAGCAGGCTGAGGTGAAGAAACAAAGACAAATAGATTCTCAATGTCCTGCCAGGGTTTTAAAGCTACTTTTGACATATTAGTGGATGCATTAGCCAATTAATTTATAGGGTCATCAGAGTTAAACATATTCTTTCTAACTTTACCAGGTGACTGGAGATATGAAAATGAAGAATTTTAGCTTTGAAAAAACATTAACAATGTTATAACACTTTGTACAGTTTGAACATTTTAAGTTGGGTTGCTTATATGAACAAATGGTGGCTTTAGTGGCCTAAAGGTGCTACAATAGTTGTTCACAGGTTCATAGGTGTGTACTAGGCTAATGGCCCTGGAGCCTTTACAAGCCTAGCCCATAAGATTACCCTGGCATCATGCCACCCGACATTAGTTCTTAGTGCCTCTATCAAGTAGAGCCACTGGAGTGATCCCCAGGGTGAATTTTCTATTTCTCATCCACTCATCAAGATTTCGCTTGAAGAGGGCGCTCTGCTTGTCATGTATGGGAAGTCTATTTCATAGCATGGGCAGTCTCTGGGTTATGAACCTGTCCCTCCAGCATGTTCTATTGATTGTGATAATGAGGTTGAGGTCTATGGAGTGTGTGGTGTTGAGGGATTGGGATTTCATTAGATGTAACATTTCTAACAGAGCTGGGTCAAACATGGCTTTGTAAGTCAAGCAGAGATCGCCTCTAAACAGGTGATATGAGACAGAGAATAGTTGGAATTTTTTGAGTCTGTCCATATAGAACAAGTGTTTATGGCCTAGGATCCTCTTTGTGAGGTACTTTTGCTCCACTTGTTGCATGTGTCTAGTGAGGTACACGCCAAATGAGGCATTGTACTCGATGATTGGCCTAATGAGAGAAGAGTAGAGGGAGACAATGACCTCTTTCTTCCTGGATGCAAAACCCTTAGTAATGAGAAGTGCCACATAGAAGGACTTTCTGACCACAGTGGCAATGTGGTGGTCAAAAGAGAGGTTGCTGTCAACCTGTGTTCCCAGATCTCTTATAACACCTTCTGTGTTCAATAGACTACCATCAATGTGGTTATTCAAGGGAACAGGGTTTTTCCAAGGGGGATGACGACACATTTTTTGGCATTGAGCTTAAGGCCATGGTTCTGACACCAGTCGTTCGTCTCATTGAGGCCTTTCTGTAGGATGTCATCATCACTTGGGGAGTTAATAATAGCTCCAAATTTGCACTCATGAGTGGTCGGCAGTCTGAGTTGGAGTCAGCTACTTTCACACTGTGAGTTCTATCTATGAGCCAGTTTGCAACCCACCTTGTGATATATGGGTTGATGCCTAGTTTAGTGAGTTTTTCTATGATTCCTGAGTGGGGAATGGTATCAAAGGCCTTGGCCAGGTCAAGGTAGGCTGTATGAACTACGTTGCCTTCATACACAGCTCTGGTGACTGACTCAAAGAAGTCAACTAAGTTGAGCAGGCATGATCTCCCCTTCACAAAACCAACCTGTGTAAGATCCAGAGTTTTGAGATTCCCTATATCCTTGTTTATTAGATCCATGATGATGAGTTCCATAGCTTTGCATATTAGACTCGGCAGGCTAATGGGGTGATAATTACCGGGGTCTGTAATTGCTCCTCCCTGGATGAGAGGGATGACTGTAGCAGTTTGCCATTCAGTAGGGACAAAGCCTGATGTAAGGCTGTGATTGAACAGGGCACACAGGTGAGGTGCCAGGTCACTCTGTAGTTCATGTAGAACACAGCCAGGGATATTGTCAAGTCCCATAAAAGCTATATTCTTGGCCTTGGACAGTGCTGTTTTAACCTGTGCAGCAGTAATACTGGGTGCCTGGCAATCTACTGGTATTGTGATTGGTCCTTTTGGGAGGTAAAGTAAGCACTGGATCTGTTGGCCAGTATATTGGCAATATCTTTTGGCTCTGTATAGGGGGTACCATTGTGCAGTAGTTCAGAGCAAATCTGGGTATTGCCATGGAGATTCTTTACATAACTATAGAAGGTCTTGTGGTTGTCTTTACTATCTGCTGCAATTCTGTTTTCATAGCTAGCTTTAGAGGATTTGATGAGGGATCTAAACCTTTTGTTGAGGCAGATAAGGGAGTTTTTCCAGCCCAAAGTTAGCGTTTGAGAAGTTTTTCATGGAGGTTACCTTTGTGGTAGGGGATGGGAGGGATGTGGATTTCCAAGCTGATTAGTTTGTGGTCGGATCTAACTAGGGAAGCGTTGACTATTTGTGTAGAGCAACAGTTGCCTATGTTAGTAATGACCAGGTCAAGGATGTTGCTAACTCTAATGGGGGTAATAAGGAGCTGGCCCAGGGCATTGGAATTAATGAATTCCAGAAAACATTGGGCAAGTGTATTGGTACATGAGTAGTTTTCCCAGTTAATGGAGGGGTAGTTAAAGTCGCCCAGAATGAAAGTGTTAGGTTGGACCCTAATATTCTCCAGGGTCCTTAGGAAAGTGGAGTGTGAGTCTTGGGACATAGTTGGAGACCTATAGCAGGCTATGACCTGAATCACTGGTAACACTAGCAGCAGTCCAAGTTGATTTTTTTGCAAATAATCTGCCTCAACTTCTTTAAGAAATATTTGTAAATAACTTAAGCCATTCCAAACCAAGGCACTTGCTCTCAGTTTAATAAGATGGCTTTTCCTTGAGAGTCCTGACTTCTTTTCAGATGCCTGACTTTTGTTAAGTCAAAATGTTAGATTTTTCAAGATCTATTTAAAATCCAGTATTTGCAAATTGAAGGCTGACTACATTTGAATACAAACAAGAATCATATTTTTCAAGAATGCCTTGTTGAAATAAAGAATTGATATTTACATCCTTGCCATTTTCTGATTACAAATAATATACAAATTCATGTCTGTGACACAACACAACTTATATTCTTTATAAGATGTAACTGACCTCCTTTCCTAATGAAGCCTCAGAAATATTTCAAGCAACTGTTGTCACAAAGTAGTACAGCATGTCAATGTTTGATGTAATTTAATTTTCATGTTTCTCCTTTTAATAGATATCTAATCGTGATTCCTTATTGGAGATCTGATTTTGTTTTTTAGTCCTATTAAGCTGCTGGTTAATGCCTTATTCTGTTTTATTAAAAAAATTAAATATTCTTATTCCATTTACAATGTTTTCTATTTAAGTTTAGCCAAATGATTCATTAAAATTTGTCTCCTAAGATTTCTACTATGTATACTCTGTAAATGTTGAAGTTGCTATTAAGTTGACTGGGTGGTGTTGCTTACTTCTTTATATCTTTTATGGAGAACAATGTTTTTTTTGCCTTTGTATTGCAATCATCTTTCTTCCATTTTGTATTTTAGTTATAGTATAGATAACATATTTAAGCAAAATTTGATTTATGAAAGTTACCTGTGTTGACATTGTTCAATCATTTGTTTAACATCTGGACTTCTTATGAAGTGCAGCAAAGCTGACATTGTCACAACATAGTTTCAATCTGAATAGGTTGTGTTGAAGATTAGCAAGTGTAGTTAATGGCTCTCATATTATTTATCTATATAGGTTGTGTTGAACAATACATTTGGTATTATAAAGTCTCATGTTACTTACCAGAGAAGTACTTTACCAGTTTTGTCTTGCCAATAGAAGCTTTAAGAGCTTTTGATATGTATTTTTTAATGAAGTGAAGATATTTTGCTGTGATGTCCTCCTCTGGGCCAGTAATCAAGGAGCCTCAATGCTTACCACTGACACCACTGGGGAGTGTTCACTGTGAAACAAAATAGACACACACAATATTTCCAGATGCAGCCCTTTGCACCAAGTACAATTTCCCTTAAGAGCACACAGGGAATACGCACTCCAGTCTTGGGGCTGGGCTTCCTCTCCAGGCCCCAAATAAAACTCTCCACTGACCACTACAGAGCTGTGTCCTTCACTGGGTGCTCCAAGCCAAGTACTCCACCACCATCTCTGTGAAATCAGTGCTCTCAGTGTCCTTGTTCAAAGTAGCTGCCACACACACTTTTTTTGAGACTTGATTTTTATACACACACAGACACACCCACATTGGAAAGGCTGGCATACCTTACCCACTCTGCCACCTCCAGCCAGACTATAAGGTAGATTTGCTGCCACCAGAACATCTGAAGACAGCTACTTTAAGGCTCTTATCAGGGTACCCAATTGCACTTATTAAAATTAATAGTTATACAAATGGTAATGTTTAAACAAGCAACAAGACTTTCAGGAATGTTGAGCCACAGTGCAACCAAAGAAATGCAAATAATCAGAAAGATTAAATCTTTTCTAAAAGACCAGTCACAATGAAAGGTATAGATATATTTAATAACAGATAATAAAAAAGAAAACACGAAAATACTGAATATCTATTTACAGTAAATACCAGAGTTTCAATCAGTGGAAATGTAAAAAAACAACACAGATGGAAAGACTCAGATAGATATAAAAAAATGTAGCTAATCTCACTATATTTCTTTAACTAACTGAAGAATTACTGGTCCCTAGTTACTAACTAAAGCAAGGCAGATGTAAGTGGATGAGTGTCTTGTCAGGTCCAAAAACAGGGTGCCACTATCACATCTCTCACTGGTATTCAAGTGCAATTTCATAGCTTGCTTCAGAATGACATCACATTTGATTACCTGACTCTGTGGTTCCCATACTACCCTCTCACTAGAAACTGACTCAGGATCTGGCACTGATGTGTCACAATACACATACATAGAACTTTAGCTAAGGTTTATTACAGCATCTGTAAACTGTAAAACAATTCTAACACTTCCACCCTTCCTACAGAAACTAACAAGCCATTCTCTGGCAATCTAGGGTAGCAATTAGTTCACCACTAAGGACAATAGAGCAGGATTCCAACCCAGGCTTTTCACAGGCATTGCATCTCTGGCTACATTCAGACCTGTGTGATAAAATCTTTATGGCCTTAATCAAGTCATTTAATTCCAGGCTATTATTCTTATGGTTAACTGGGCTGAGTTTAACCCCTTCCCTTCCGGTATCCTCTGTTCAAATATATGCATTTCATCATTTACTACAATATAGTCTGACTTATATGTAAATTTCTTTTCTATCCAGCAGGACCCACTGCTGATATATTTTTAACACAAGCAACTTTATAAGCACATTTTTAACATAATCATATGTACAAATCAGTTTGATATTCAAATGACATATAATTCTTTACCAAATTCCAGCTAGATATGCTGGTATATGTTACACATGCACTGCCCTACCCCCCTAGCACAGCTGGCACTACCTTACGCCATCACATTTACCTTCTGTGTTTCTGCATTAATGGTACCTTATTTGCTAAAAATAAACAATTGGCATGTATCCTTCTGTTAAGAAAAATATTTGGCAAGATTGTCATCTTTTTTCTTATAGTTGCATTTTATATTTTAGAGGGTTTTACATTTTTTTGTATTACAATTAATGGCACTGCAACTTTTTTTATCAATTATTGCACACCTGACAATAAAAAAAACATTGAATAATATTTTTGAATTTTTAAAAAAGGCAAAAAAGCAAACACAGAAACACCATATAACATATAAATACTTGCATCTATATGCAGATTATGTTTCATTGATTACACTTTTAAACTCTAGTATTGTTACTAAAGCAATGCAAATGCAGTTTATTCACTGTTGTACTACAATGACTGTAACATTTATAGACTGATGTTGACTCAAAGCCCCTTTTTTCTGCTTGTTGTTGAGATTTAATGTGCTAATTTCCTTTCATAATGTTTAAAATGTATTGCTATAGTTTGTATACAAATGCATTCATACTTTTTTATCCATCATTAGTGCTTGCTTTTCATTCTCTGGCTATTGTTGTCCATGGTATGTATGCTAACATTCGGTTAAGTGGAGTTCTGCTCCAAATGCACAAACTTCCCAATTATTATTTCCTCAATGAAAACATTGTATCATACCATCATTAATCATAATCTCCAATGTTTTGTTTTCTTACATTCCCAAAGCAATTGGTAAAAGTCTGCCCCAGACTGTTTACACCTTCAGCAATTAAAATATGATTTCAGGCCTTCTTTGTATAGTTTCTTTGGTGTCAGGTACCACCTTTGGATTATTCCCATATTTTTGTCCCAGATAGATTTATAATTTTTGCTGTAGTCTAATTTGGACAGCATAATATACTCCTTTATTTTCTATCTGCTTCAGATGTATTTCAGAAATCAAACTCCTCATTTTAATCTAAGTAAATTGTATTACATCATCCTTATCTGATTGTGGCGTAATTTTATTATGTTGAAGATATGGCACAATTAGTTAAAAGTTCCCTGAACTTATAGGAGTAGACCCTCTTTATTTTTATGATAAGTGCAAAACTACTTGCAATTTAATTCTAATCTAGCCAAAATACAGTCAAAGATTTTTATCTTCAGCTATAGTGAGATTCCATATTCTAATACTTACCTCTTTCAACATATTTCTGTTTTATGATGTATTGTATCTTTTATCTTTCCATTATATATTATATCATCAAACATACATTCCTGTCATATAAGGGTACCTCTTTTGCATTTACCATCCTTCAATTATTTATATCAAAATACTGGAACTACCTTTAAGTTAGTATTTATACTAAAATGCACTGCAACTATTCTTTCTTACTGTTGTTTTTTTTCTTATTTATTGAATACTAAAGAATATGAATAAAAAAGAGGCAGCTCTTACCATCTGTACAGGATGGGAGTATATGTCTTGGCTTTGACTTTGAGTATTCACTTATGTCCAAAGATAAAGAGTCAATAGTATTCAATATCTCCTGTATTAATATGTACTTCTCCAGAATTGGAAGGTTTCCTCATACTTACAGTACATATGATAATGTCTTTTTTTTAAAAAACTGATATTTTCTATATTAAAAACTGGATTTAGGAAAGGCAGTTATTCACATGGTTTGGGTTCTGTTTTTAAAGGTTATTGTCTGCATGAGTATCAACTTACAATCATAGTTATTATGCAAATGTATTTTTCTTTAATTAGCCCACATCCATATTCTTCATTAACTTCCTGTAAGTATACCAAGATAGTTTAGGTATCATTGCAACAATACACAGATGTGGATTTACATTTTCTAGTTATATTCAGCACTGTTCCCAGGATTTTATAACTGCATTCCCTCCTCAATATTTTGCAATCATATGGAAAATGCATCACTTTTCCATTTGTTTTCCATTTTTTTAGTAATTGACTCAGTTTATAGACCACAGACTCCCTTATTATTGTAAACAGGACTTAAAATAATAGATGCCATTGCCTTATATCCCCTAAATGTTGATATCATTAGATATCCAGACATTGACTAATGTATCAGATTGTGGGATTTTTATATAAAGCTTCTGTCTACGTTAGAAATATTGTTCTAAATCCCTTAAACTACAGTGCTACATTTGGAGACTTACAGTTGACTGAGACAAATGCCTTTTGATATGAAAGATCTCTGAATTAACTGCAGTGCTTGTGTTAGATGAGAAATCAAGGAATTGTGCTAGTGCTCACCAGTTATGTGAAATGTATCATCTGTGCATAAAGCCCCTTGTACTACACATATCACTTTTCGGAGTGCATTGTCTACCTTTTTGCGATATTTTTGCTAATATGTTAGAATCTATGTTTATCACAGAGAAAGGCAAACTTTTTGCCATTTGTGTTGGTTCTTCTTCCTTTGGGTACTGCTATTATTCTTCCTTTGGTCATAGAAGGACGTGTAGTAAGACAACAAAAAAATAATTTATATCACATTAAGCTTTTCATAGAGCTCAGCTTGATAACTATCAGAACTAGCAGCTTAACTGTTTTCCCACTGTTTCACTGTTTTTACTGTCTCTTTTTTCATCATGTTTCATTGAAATTGTACGCTGTCACCTTCTTTCAATGCTTTATTAAGAGTATTGACCCATTCATCTATATTCTCTGAATTTCTTAGGATTTTAGAATATAACACTTCCTTAAGCATAATAAATCAGATTTTGATTTCTAAATTAATAGATGTTAATGTTCATTCTTTACAACTAATCTCTTTTATAATACTCATTTATCTACTTGAATTTTCAAAGTATTAATTGTTTTTCTTTTCTCTCTCCTTTGAACCACCAAGAAGCCCCAGTCCTTATTAAGTCTGCTTCTGCTTGCATTATTGTCATTATTGTTATGAATGTTATCTCTGATTTAAAGCAACTTTCTAACTCTTCTTTCTGTTGTTCGCTTTGCTTATTCTTTTTTTTTACTACTCTGTGACTCCTTTAGCTCAACTTTGATTTGTTTTATGCATTGTTTCATTTATTTTTCTTGTTAATATTGTTCTATGCATTAGGGCCGTATACATTCCTATCTTTATTCTATTCCATCAAAATATGTTTTTTATTACTTTAAATGTTTTCTCCTATACATTACTTGTTGTACAATTTACTTCAGTATGGATTTTGCCTGAGTGCTCCTCAGCTTACAGTTAGACCGACTCCATTGTTTTACCTTATATTCAGGTGATGTGTTTAAAAATATCACAGTGATCACTGCATGGTCTGATGTTCCTCCCTCTCTTTTAAATGTATATCAAGTTTTCTAATTGAAATTCCTTTCTTAAGATATACTCTATCCTACCGGAATGTATATTAATGGTTCCATGAAGCAGATTTTTTTGGTTGTGTCTGCATTTGTCTACTGGTTCTTCTAATTTCTGTTTCCTAATATCAATACCTACATTTTTTTACAATGTTCCTTTATTTTAAATAATCTGTTCTGGGGTCTAATATCATAATAAATTCTCCTTCTATGTGTGGTATATAACTTGTTTAAGCAATATTACCTTCCTGTTTAAAGAAATAAGGATAAAAAATGAGATCCTCATGATTTGGTACAAATTCATTTCCAATCATTCAGATATGTGAATTCATCTTTCCTTTTACAGCAGATGTTTTTCTATTTCACTACTTGTAACTTTTTCAGTGATTATCTGATCGTGTTTTGTGAACAGAATGGCAAGCCATATTGCCTGCTCCCAGATAATGGTCAGTAAGAACTTTTGAGGATTCTGTATTCTTTAGCTACCTTTTCCTCTTTGATATTTGCATGATCTGCTGCCTTCTTAATTGGCTGTCTGCTTCTTCATAATTCCAAATAATCATATTTATTTTTCACTGCTCTTTCTAATGTTCTGGTGTTGTGAAATTTGTTCAACCAAACTCCCAAAAGGCAGAATTCTGATGTCCTCCACAGAGGGCCGCTGAGTGAGTTATAAATTGTTCACTACACCAAGATGTCTTGGGGGGGCCTATATTAAATTGTTGAAATGGCATTACAGTCAATGCCATTTCAATGACAAATAGAGAGCGAAATCCCAAAAAAAGAGAAAGCTCAGATCAGCAATTTCTTTCCTAGGGAAAAAAAATGCTTGGCCTGAGCCATGACATTGCCCTTTACCACACTGTAGTGCAATCTCAGAGTTGGTATATTTAGTTAAGGTGGGTGTGTGGGGCACAACCTACACATTGGGTGAGTGGAGGGTGAAGCCCCCACTTTGAAATGTTTTTCCTGGTGTGTTCATAGGTTCATAGGTTCATACTAGGCTATCTGCCCTAGGGCATTTATAAGCCTAGCCAGAATGTGTTTGGCTTTCGCCACCCATTTTAAATTTATTTTGCTATGCCCTTTTTCGAGGTTAGTATACTGTGCTTCTGTCTAACAGTGACACAGAAGTGATACCCGGGGTAAACCTACGATCTCCCATCCACTCATCAAGATTCCTCTTGAAGAGAGTCAATGAGGGACTCTGCCTAACCTGGACTGGGATTTTATTCCAGAGTGAAGGGAGCCTCTGGGTTATGAATCTGTCCCTCCAGCATGTCCTATTTATTTCAGTGCTGAGTTTCAAGTCTCTCAAGCGCATAGCTCAATGGGATTTGGATTTTCTGAGGTGCAGCATGTCCATTAATTCCGGGTTGGACATGGCTTTATACGTCAGGCACAGATCGCCTCTGAAAAGGCGGTATGCCACTGAGTAGAGCTGGAGTTTCTTTAACCGGGCAGCATATGGCATCTGATTGAGCCCTTTGATCCTCTTGGTGAGGTACTTTTGGAGTCTTTCCAGTTGCTGCAGGTGTCTGGTAAGGTACATCCCAAAAGGGGCATTGTACTCAATTATAGGCCTGATGAGGGATGAGTAAAGAGGCACGATGACCTCCCCTGATCTAGATGTGAATCCCTTCATGATTAGGTGGGCTATATAAAATGTTTTTCTAACCACTTTGGCCACGTGGTTGTCAAATGAGAGATTGCTATCAACTTGGGTCCCCAGGTCCCTAATTACTTCTTCTGTACTTAATGGATTACCACCTACGTGGTAAATTGTGGGCACTTTGTTTTTGCCAAAGGGGATGACTATACACTTTTTGGCATTTAGCTTGAGGCCATGGCTCTGGCACCAGTTGTCTGTTTCTATGAGGCCCTTTTGGAGAATGCTTGTGTCGGCTGGAGAGTCGATTATGGCGCCCAGTTTGCAGTCATCTGCGAACTTGGTCAGCCACAGTCCTTCTGTGTTGGCCTGTACCTCTGAGAAATATATACCGAACAAGAGAGGTCCCAGGACTGAGCCTTGTGGGACACCACTTGTAACTGGTTTGGAGTCTGACATGGCTCCAGCAATTCTAACCATGTGGGTTCTGTCCTTGAGCCAGTTTGCAATCCATCTAGTGACATAGGGGTTTATATTTAAGCTGGTGAGCTTATCTATAATGCCCGAGTGGGGTATTGTATCGAAGGCTTTTGCGATGTCCAGGTAGGCTGTGTGGATCACCTTCCCCTCGTCAATGGCCTTGGTGACTGTTTCAAAGAAATCAACCAGGTTTAAGAGGCAGGATCTGCTCTTAACAAAGCCGAACTGGGTAGGATCCAGTGTCTGTAGGTCCCCAATATCTTTATTTATGAGGTCCATGATGATCCTTTCCATAGCTTTGCAGACCAAGCTAGTCAGGCTTATGGGGCGATTGTTTCCAGGATCCGTTGAGGCACCACCTTTATGGAGAGGGACCACTGTTGCTGTACGCTACTCTTTGGGCACATATCCTGTAGTAAGGCTGAGATTGAACAGTAGTTTTATGTTTGGGTTTAGCACTTCTTGGAGTTCATGTAGGACACAGCCCGGGGCACCGTCTGGTCCCATTGATGCTGTGTTTTTTGCTTTGGAGAGGGCGGCTCTTACCTGAGCATCTGAGATGTCAGGGGGGTAGCACTCTGCTGGGATAGATATTTGCCCTTTTGGTGGGGAGGGGGGGGAGTTTGCTCTGAACCTGTCAGCTAGGATGTTGGCAATGTCTGTGGGTTCAGTGTATTTTTTGTCATTTTGGACTAATTCTGAGCATATCTGGGAATTACCATGCAGGTTCCTAACATAACTAAAGAAAGCCTTGTGATTATCCTTAGTGTCCTGTGCAATTTTTCTCTTGAAGCTGGCCTTAGACAATTTTATGAGTGCCCGTAGTTTTTTGCTAATACTGATCAGTGATGCCTTCCCTTTTTGGGATTTTGCTCTATCATTTAGTAGCGTCCTCCTTCTATTGTATAGTTTGTTTATGGCTGGGGTCCACCAGATAGGACGTCTGCCTTTGGAGGATTGGGTCTTGGTTTTATTTGGGATCGCATGATCCATGCATTCCTGAAGGTGTTCATAGAATGTGTTTATAATGGATTCTGTGGTCTGGGCCGTAATTTCCACAGGCCCGGGGGCTTTGAAGGATTCCACCTCGGTTTTGAGGAGTGTGAAATTTGCTTTAGAGAAATTTTTCACTGTGGTTTTCTGGGCAGGGGGTGGGGTCGGGATGTGAATATCCAGTGAGATTAGTTTATGGTCTGATCTTACCAGTGAGGGATACACTTCTGGTCTGGAGCATAGAGTCCCCATGTTGGTGATGATCAGGTCCAGTATTTTTTCCCCTCTTGTGGGAGTGGTAACAAGTTGTTCCATAGCATTTGAGTTTATAAATTCTAGGAACCTTTGGGCTAGGGTGTTGGAGCTAGAGTAATGCTCCCAGTCTATGTTTGGGTAGTTGAAGTCGCCCAATATAATGGTGTTTGGAGAGGCCTTCATATTTTCCAGTGTTCTCAGAAAGGCCGAGTGGGGTTCCTGGGTTTGGGAGGGTGGTCTGTAGCAGGCTATAAACTGGAAGGCAGTTTTACCCACTGTTAGTTGCACATGGATAGTCTCTGATGCTTCGTGCTTTGCCACCAACCTGGAGGTGTGGGTATCTTTGATGAATATCGATACTCCCCCTCCTTTTGTGGTTCGGTCCAAGGTTTGGGGCCGAAAAGCATGGTATGAGGTATAACCTGGTAGTGCTGGGGTGCTCTCGGGAGCCCTGAACCAGGTTTCTGTTACTGCACAGATATCGATGGTCTCCATGCTAAGGAGAGTTTCGAGTGCGTGCATCTTGAGGTTTAGACTTCTGGCGTTGAGTAGCATTACTCTTAGTTTCTTATCCCTTGTGATACCTATGGAGGTGGGTTTGTCTTTTGAGCCTTGCCTAAAAAAGACACTATGGGGGTAGCAAGAGCTTTTGCCAATATCCGAAAGCCCAGGGGTGACAGGTGCAAGCCGTCCCTAGCGAAGCATCGTGGCTTGTCGAGCATATCATCCCAAGCTGACAGGCATTGGATCCCCTTTGAATGACACCAGTACTTAAGCCAATTGTTGAAATTGATCATCTTGTCTTCATATTGTGGCATCATTCTTGCTGAGGGTAAGATGCTACTAAAGGTCAAGGTCATACCGGCCTGGGCTACATGCTCAGAGAGCTCATTTATTTCTCTTTTCATGTAGTCCAGGGAGGTACGTCTCAGGTCATTCACACCAGCATGGACAATGACTGAGTCATATTTGTACTTGCCTTGGAGTGACCTGAGTGCTTGTGTTATTTGGCGGATCCTAGCGCCCGACAGGCTGCTCACCGTGACCCTCTCCTTGTTCAGCCTGGTGAGCGGGACGTCAGTGTGCCTGACGATAGAGTCACCTATTACAAGTGTATCAGGTGTGTTGTTTAGTCTTAAGGGCTGTGACTGTTTGGCACACTGGCTTTGTGAGATATGTGTTGCACGTGTTTTGTTTTGGGGTAGCGGTTGCTTCGGTGTCTGCTTTGGAGATCTCTGCTGCTTAGGCAGATCTTTATTTAGAGCCTCCGAGTATGTTTTTGTGTGATTATGTGTTGTGTCTTGTTGGTCTACCGATTTTTTTCCCTAGGAAAAAAATCAGTGACCTGGGGTTTCTCTGTTTTGGGATTTTGCTCTATATTTGTCATCAAAATGGCATTCACTGTAATGCCATTACTGCGATATAATATAGACCCAATGTCTTGCACCAATGAGCTTAGAGGTGTATAGCAACCATTCAACTAAGTGGCTTTTGTGCTTAAATAAGAAGTCTTGAGTAAACATTATGCACCCTTCTGTCATCTCTAAGCTCTAGAAGCTTGTTAATTCCCACCAAACCTTTTAGAAATAAAATCTTGTGAATGTATATAGCATGAAATGGAAAACAAATTTTATAATGTTATACAACCAGTTGTACTGTAGCAAAATGTTATATATCTAACCAGTGCTGTGGTATATAGGAATGAAACCCTAACTACAGTCCAGACAAAGTAGGGTTATTTAGCCATTCAGGTGTCTGAGGCTCTGGCAGTGAAGAAAGTGTTTGCCCATCTTGGGAGAGGGAATTTGTCTAGTTATACACTGTGGTAGATGTGGTCCATTAAGGAGAGTGACTCTTGGACATCATAGGAGAATGCAGAGGACAGAGAAATCAAAGGGTAGGTCATAAATAAAAAAAAAATTACCTGGTGGAAGCAGTCAATAGCACAACCACCCTGGGCACCTTTAAGTCTCACATTGGCACAATCATTAGAATGGAGATATAAATTACTGAAGTTTTAACTGAGCTTTGTTTATTGAGGAGACCTCCTTTGGGCTTGGAATTCAACTGAAGTGCTTGGTGGAGTTACTAGTTTTGGGTTACTTCAGTCGTTCTATTGGATTATTGGTTGTGCTTTGTTGGTGGAATGGCATCTTCCACGAACCGAGGTGACTCACATATAAATAGCTTGGAAGCACAAACATTTGAATGTTTAAACAGGAGTGGGGAAGAAAGGTTGAATAGAACATAGTTGAGTGATTTAAATTGTCTTATTAGTTTGTATATGCAGAGTGGAGCGACAGAACCGGAAGGAACTATTCAATGTGATCAGGGCCACAGAGGAACCGGGTCGGTACTGTTGGTTGAACGAGAGGAAGGAAGGAAGAAGGACTGAAAGCCAGAGTGGTGTCGCAGGGAGTGTTGTGGCAGAGGAAAGGCTCAACAATCGAGAAGGCAGAACAAATGGTTTGGAGAACAATTATTCAGTTTGGGGACAATAGCTGGTCTTGGAACTGAATCAGTGGTTGAATAGGAAGGATTTTGCGATGCTAGACCCAATGCCTACAAGGGATAATGACACTTATTTAGGTATGTGTAAAAAACTTAAAGAAAGCATGTTTAAATACAGAGGGCTTATGTCTGATAACAGCTTTTTAAATGAATGTTTAAAACATGAGATTGTACCAAAGGGACTTCGTATTAATAGATTTCCCAACAATGTTTATATGGATACAGAATGTTTTAAAGAACTTAAAAATGTTTTTAATGAATGTGGTTTAAATGTGGTTAGGCTTATTGTAAAGAACAATGAAAAATGTTTGCAAGTGCTGGCAAAAGAAATTCAAACAATAAATGACATAATACTTAATGCTTTGCTTTTTGGGGTTGAGGAGATGAAAAAGACGTATGCTTATATATTTAAAGATGTTGGGAATTATGAGAGAAATAACTGGAAAAGGAAGATGGGTAAATTAGATGGGGACCTAACTGACTACAGGGAAGGTAAAGCATACACCATTAAGGGAACTTACAACAATAGAAAAGATATGAGGTATGTCTATGAAGGAAGAGGTAGGAATGGAAGCAACATAGAAGCGATAGAAGAGAATGATTGTGACATCCCTTTAGAGACGGGCCCACCAAGGAGATCGGAGAGAATAAGAAATTTAGCAGTCCAACCTACATATGCACAAATGACATCAAGGGGTGTAGGGAGACAGGGGAGAGGCCAACAAGGAGTTCATTTGAACCAACAGAGGAATTATGTAAAACCTACACACCAAACTAGACACTATTGGGAGAGGAGATGAACAACAAAAGTACTGGGCAAATGGATATTATTAGGAAAGGCTGTATTTATGGGAAAGACAATTTTAAAGGGTATAATTATACTGGAATAGAGATGGATGAGAGGCATTTTCAGCTTTTTAAAAAGGTTTTAAGTTTATTCCAAATAGAAAAGGGAATTTGGCAAATACACTATTAGATACAAAGATGTTTGTTAGAAATTTAAATTTAGCCATTATTTATGACGATAGTGGTGTTAGGAATAACTCATTTAAAAAGAAGAGTACCTGTAACCCCCCCCCCCCCCCGTTGGTACCTGATTTACATACTTTTGAATCCATTGTTAATAATGAGATAAAAGTTATTACAAGAATAGAAAAAAATGGTATTCCAACAACATTACCCCGGAAGAAATGGAAATGATGAAGGAAATTAGTAATAATAAAGAAATCAGAATTATGAAACCAGACAAGGGGGTGGGGTAGTGATTATGCAGAATTGGGAATATATAGGAAAGATGTTTAGAGTTCTAAATATGGAAGGTAGATACAGCCTAGTATCAAGAAATGAAATGAATATAGCCTACCGTAAAATAGATTTGATTTTGGAGGACAATTTTTTTACAAGGCGCTATAGATAAGAAACTATATGAATTTTTGAGGGTGGAAAAACCATTTATTTCCAGTATATTTGGAATACCGAAGACCCATAAGAATCCCGCGGACCCACCTATGAGACCTATTGTCTCATCAGGTGGGTCCAAAATTGAACCATTGGCTATGTTTGTGGATAGGAAATTAAAACCATATCAAAAATTATATCCACATATATTAGTGGATTCCTGGGATTTCTTAATAAAAATGGGTAAATTAGAGTTTGATGTGGAATATGAATTCATAACAGTGGATGTTAAAGATTTGTTCTCTGTAATTCCGCATGAGTTAGGCCTTAAAAGGTTATAGGAAATGATGATAGAATTTGGGTTTTTGAATGGTAGAGACTTTAATTTAGTTTTTGAGAGTGCGGAGTTAGTTGTGAAAAACAACTATATATATTTCCAAGGTAAGTTATACCCTCAGATGGATGGTATACCAATGGGGGCAGCCTGTGCACCTATAGTGGCTAATATAGTCTTACTATATTGGGAAAGACACTTTGCATTGGATTGTGGATACAAGCAATATATAAAAGCATACTTTAGATTTTTGGATGATATATGCATTGTATGGAAGGGACCCAGATATGAAATAGATAATTTTGTGAAGTATATTGGCCAAACAACTGAATTCTTAGAATTTACCCATGAAATATGGGATAATAAGGTGAACTTTTTGGATGTTACTATCCTGAAGGATAATGAAAATAAAAAAATTAAGTCAAAATTGTACAGGAAGGAGTGTTTTTCCAGTTTGTACTTACATTATAGTAGTAATCACCCCATTAATCAGAAACGAAATATAATAAAAGGGCAGATGATTAGGGCAATATGTATGACATCAGAGGAGGAAGATATGAGGACAGAACTGGAATACATACAGAATCTGTTTCAAGAAAGAGACTATCCTGTAGACACTATAGTGAATGTTAGGTATGAAGTCCTGAAAGGGTGGAAAAAGAAGCACAAACCTTTAATATTAAGTGGGCATGGGAATGACAACTGTACCCAAATTGTGGTAGGTGGACTAGAAGAAACAAAAGAGGTAGGGGATGTATATACAATATTGACTTATAACCAAGATACTAAGGGTATTAAAAATATAATAAACAGAAATTGGACTTTGTTTTCATCTATGCCGAGTAGAAGTAAAATATTTTCTAAAAGGTTAAAATTTGGGTATAAGAAAAATAGGAACCTAAAGGAAATATTTGAGAGGGAACAAGTAGTTAGAACTAAAAAGAAGGTATGTACATACAAATGCAGTAGATATCCACAATGTCCATTTGTATATAACCAAGGGGGACTGGATATAGAGCATATTAATATGACATTCTACCCAAAAGATTATTATAATTGTCATTCAAAGGGAATAGTGTACTTGGCTAAATGTGTATGTGGCTCCTATTATGTGCGAACGACGGAGAGGACTTTGAAACAAAGGGTATATGAGCACACATATGACATTAACAGGAGGAGAGAAACCAATGCACTTTATAGACACACTGTAGTTTGTCCACGAGCAGATTTTAAATTTTGGGTTATTGAACAGGTTTTAAGAAGTGAAAGAGGTGGGGATTGGGAAGCGCAACTGGAGTTAAGGCAACTTATTTGGCAACTACAGTTGGATGCGTGCAACCTACCTGGTTTAAATGATCGTATTTCACTTATGCCAGCACTTAAAATGAGAGCCAACAAATACTAAATATTAAACATTAAATATATATATTAAATGTATATATAAAGGTCAAAGTAATTAATGAATCTAGTACAGTATAAAACATTTTTTTAATGTATTTATAACATTAACTAATGTGTAGTAATGTTTAATTATATATACCCATATATGTTTTTTAAAATATGTGAAAGCATGATTTGTGTGATCGCATATTTAAATGTATAAAAGTGGTAAGATAGTGTGTGTATTTATGTAAAGAAAATAAGAGCTATAGCTTTAAGTAGTTGTATCCCTTTAATAAGGCATTTTATTAATTAGGTGTTAGGTCTATTTAAACTAAGGGCGGGAACATTGAAAATTACTCTGATGATGTTTCCGTGATAGGAAATGAAAGTGCTAAGTCCGTTTTTTATTGTGTAAAGTCAGTTTATTTTTAAGCTGTACAAATAAATTACTGAAGTTTTAACTGAGCTTTGTTTATTGAGGAGACCTCCTTTGGGCTTGGAATTCAACTAGTTTTGGGTTACTTCAGTCATTCCATTGGATTATTGGTTATACACACACATATATATATATATATATATATATATATATATATATATATATATATATATATATATATATATATAATCCAGTAGTTACTGGGTTCTTTATTTGGGGATGGTTATACTAGCTATAACTGTTGCCAACTCTACTGCTATATTGTGATAACACAGTGATTACAGCCCAGGTGAAGTGAGCTGAATTAGTTACTCAGATGCCTTTTAGAGCTGCCAGGGAGAAGGGAAGAATCACAAGACATTGCCAGCTACATCTTTTCTGGAGTTGGGTTTGGAGGTACCTGACTAAGTTATATGGTCCCGTCATTTAATCTCTGGTATAAAAATGATTTGTTGGTGTTAAAGCTGATGCACTAAATTAAAAAGACATGCATTATACTGAAAGTAGAAAGATCTGGGATTCTGAGGGGCATGAAAATCTCTACTAAAGAAAAAAAAATGGCTTGCCAAATACTAATTTATTCTGGGCTAGTTATTCTGAGTCCACATAGCATTTGTTATTGACAAAGATCCCATTTATTGTCCTATCCAGATATATATGTCTATAGTTCTTTGATTTTATCCTTTCATCATACCAGGCCAAACCTTTATTCATTTGAGTAGCTAACTGGGGATTATTCTAGGCAACTATGGAACTAGCAGCAGTATCTTCAGTTGCAAAGTGTTAGCTAACAACAAATCTCTACCAAAATTAATCTCCACACCATACTGATATTTAAGCTATGGAACTATGCTATACCTCCATGCCTTACCAGGCTATGGATCAAAAATGTCCCGATGATTTGAACACTGACTCCTGTAAAAGAGAGCATACATATATTATTTGAAAAGAATTAGACAAAATTTTGTCTTTCTTCTTCATGTACATGGTTCCTCCTGACATGTATTTTGCACTGTTCAGGAAAGTCTGTGTATGCTACCTTACCCCCAGTGAGCTTTGCTAAGAAATGTAGGGGAGATAATCAGTGCTGGTAATGTCATTCAAACAATTGCTATTATTTGGGTGGAACCACCTCAGTGTATGGCATCCCCCCCTTGGTGTGGGTGCCGAGAGGAGACCATCACCCACTGCCAGTTCCAGGGTATGGTGTACAGCATCATCTGCATGGAGTTGGATGGACGGCTGCATGAGATAGAGTGCTGCCTGGCACACCTCAAAGGCAGGCTCCCTCAGCTGTCTGGCCCCCAGCACAGCCAACTTTGGGGCCGTGAAGGTGCAGTGGTGACTGCCCATGGGTGGGCATACCAGTCCCACTGTATCCATTTGGGAGCTCATGGGCTTCGGATTCCCAACTACCCTCCTTTTCAAAGGTGTTTACCCCCCCAAGTGTCATAAACCACCCCCTGTCTGCTGTCTAGTATGTATTCTCTGTCTGTGAATGCAACTTATTCTACCCAACCATACTTACAGCCCTTCCTAAACATCCCACTCTCACCATAAAAAAGGGTATCTGTCCCACAAAAAAATAATTGCCCCATACATAGCTTTACATTTCGAGCCCATGTACAGTGAAATTAATCAATCTATCCACAAATTATTCTACAAATGTCTGTCAACAACACCCCTCCCTGTGGGGTGTGAGGCTGTAAATTCCAAATTCCACACATTATTCACAGCTGTTGCTGCAAAAGAAATGTGGAGCTATGGTCCTTTCCTACACCCATCCTGCACATCCCTAGCTGGTTTTCCTAATGTTTTACTCCCTGCTTTCCCACATTTCACCACTTTCCTATCGTCCCTTTTTTTCTTTTCTTTATTTAAAATTAGCGTGAGTGTAAATGGGAATAAGCACGGCTAAGTGAATCTAAGAGGACTTAACCGTCTGTTAGCATCCCTTAGCCTCATGCAAAACCACACAAACCTGCTTACAACTGCTTCAAAGTGCTTTAATCACTCTGTCTCCATCAGCCTTTGTTCTGCCCATCAACAAAATAATCAGCCCTGTCAAATCTCGAACCCAGGACACTGTACACTACAATCACAGCAACATACCACTAGACCAGCTGAGCTGTAAGGACTTGTAATGCTTTTAAAAACATATCATGCAATATGGTAATTTAATATTAATGAAAAAAGTTATCACTAGCAAGTCTTTTACCCAGGGAACCTGTGCACTACAATCACAGGAATGTACCTCTACATCATCTGAGCTGCAATAATTTGTAATCCTTTTACAAACATATCAAGCACTACAGTCATTTAACATGAGGGAAAAATACTTATCTGTAGTACTTATATATATATATATATATATATATATATATATATATATATGTATATGGATCTACTACTTTTGATCGAGAGCACATTTGATCGAAACTCATATGATCGACAGCACATTTGATCAAAAAACAGTATTCATGGCAATTAACAGGGATTTGTCCCCCTCCCCAAAGTCGTGCGACCCTGGAGTTGATATATAAAGGTAGGGGGGTGGGGGGCACAGCCCCCCCCACATTGGGGTGTGTGGGAGGCAAAGCCCCCCACCTATTTTCATTTAAAATATATTTTCTTTTATTTTCTTCTTTTAAAGGAAATTAGGTGAGGGGCTTTCCCCCCCACACACCCCAATGTGGGGGGCTGTGCCTCCACCCCCTACCTTTATATATCAAATCCAGGGTCGTATGACTTTTGGGAGGGGGACAAATCCCTGTTAATTGCCATGAATACTGGTTTTCGATCAAATGTGCTGTCGATCATATGAGTTTCGATCAAATGTACTGTCGATCAAACGTAGTAGATCCATATATAGATATATACATATACATACATATATATATATATATATATATATATATATATATATATATATATATATATATATACCAACTCTTACTGCAAGACATCTGTAAAAAGCCTGATAAAGTAGCGGGATAAAGGGCAAACAATAGTGAGACATTCTCCATTTGTCTTGTCAGTGGTTCCCCTTCCCCTTATGTGTCTCCTTGTCCTTCTGTAGTCCAGTCACAGGCTTTGCCCACAGTGGCTGCTATGTTTTTGTATTTCTGATTTGAGTGGGTTAAATGCCATAACATCACCCAGTAGATTGTGGACTTCACAGCTCTGAGTGTACCTATTTACCAGGTTGTCCATCACTGCAACACTACATTTGCTGTTGTCCTCCGATGGTTTGTGTTGCTATATGTTATTATGAGGCTACATGTTGGCCTAGCTGTCAAACTGTCACAGACTGACATCTTGACAGGCCCATATATGACAGTCAGACAAAGACACACACATGGGGACAGGGTGCTGCTACTGTTCTGCCAAACATAGACAGTTGAAAGACCAGTTTGGTATTTGCTTGCTTTCTCTTATGGGTATGACATCTGCTTCCCCACTGATGTTTTTACAATACCCTTTTTTGTTTTGCAAATATTTGTCAGGAAAATGCAACTGTAGGACAAGCAGAACAGATATACAAGGCATACTTGTGCTCTTTCTGTGACAACCTTCCATTCCAGGCTGTTGGCCAGTGACATGTTGTCAGTGCTGACACAAAAAGGTGGCAGCCTTTTATAACCTGGCAGTACACTGACCTTCAGGTACCTGCTGTCCTACTAGGCACCATACCTCTTAACTTTTTAGAGCCAGACATCTGGACAGAGCCATAAGTAATTTGGGTACAAAGTTATACATATAGGGACCATTGTTAACTATTGGCGTTACAAACCTAGAAAGGTGATACAATATCAGGTTTTGCATTAGCATGCATTTTCCTAAAGGGTATGAAATCTGAAACTACAATCTGTCATTATGTTCTAACATTAGTCTTTTGTGATTTGCCATACAACTATGATTTCATGGCAAAGAGAATATGCGTATGATGCGAATCTCTGGACATTCTGCAAAATGTCTGCACAGTTGAGGGGCATGCTAGACACTGTGTAGGTTACTCTGAGCTGTATACTGTCCATATGTGTGGCCCCTTGTCCCTGACCTGTCCAGCTTTTCCTGCAGTAACAGATATTGACTCCTAGACAGTGCGTACAACTCCTACCATAGCCGTGTTTGACATGCAGAATAGTTGGCACTGCATTTCTTGGAACATGGACCCTGTCAACCACAGTATTATAACTAGGCCACTAAGACATGATAGCCAGGAGTAAGTGCAGGCCACATACTAACAGTATTGACCACACATATACATAGTTTATTGACCCCTGCATATTGTAGACATGCAACAAGTTATCAAGTTGACTGGGACAGCCCTGGGAATGTGTGCTCTGCTGCTTATACCCTAAAAACACTACTGTTACTGCATTTCTATGGGAACATGGGTGTATGGTGGGGGCACACCTGTCAGCTGTCCACATTTGCACAGACTGCTGATGTTCTCTTTACATTTTGGTTCCATTTAGCATAGTATGGTGCCTGTCTTGGAGACTACAGGCATATCAGTAAAGACCACAGGTTAGATTGTAATAGCAGACATTTGGGTTTCAGACCTCTCACCCTTCAGAGCCTTACTTCAACTGCAAAACCTACTGCAAAACCTGCTGTGATATGACTGTGTAGGTCTGTATGGGCATATTTCATCATTGTCCCCATTTGTGGGCCTTTGCCAGACATTTCTTTATGATTTTCTATGGCTAACTTGCCGGGTGAGGCTGAGGGGTGAGTATGGGACCCCCACATTGACATCCATGCATGTGACCTATGACCTCCCACCAGTTTGTTAGCCCCCCCCCCCACATATACTGCACTGAGAATTGTCACCTAGGGGACTACTGCATTCTCTGGGGAAGCCAGTATTGGGCAGACATTTCCTGTTTTCCCACATATCTGTCACTTGTCTGCTGCTATCCTGGTAGGTCACCCCATTCCCTTGCATGCATGCAGCGATACCATAGCTATGCTACCACAATGCATTACTCAATTCATTTATTGTTAAAAAGGGTGACTTATCTTGTGCCAACGACAGCTGTGAGAATGGTGCTTTTAGGGATGGCTTTGTGGGATGCACATAGTGCACAGCCTATATATGGTAATATACAGGTAGTGTGATGTGTGTGGCATCCATTTTACTGTGTGTGTGAGTCAGAGAAATGTATCAGTCCCTGGGTCCCTACAGTGTCAGTGTGTGTGCTATATGTTGTCTCTTTGTCAACACCTGGGCACACTGGACATGCCTCCATCTGTCTACAGAAGCAAGCTCAGTGGGTTCCTCTTCCAAGTCCTCTTGTGCCTGTGGGGGCCTTGGCAATGGTGGGAGTCTGTGTGGGCCTTCCCTGTGGTGTTCCTGCTGCAGCTGTTTCCACGGGATCATATTGTGTAGCATGGCATATACCATGAACATGTGTACACATGTGGCTGGAGAGCACTGCAGAGCTCCACCAGATATGTCGAGGCAGCAGAACCATGACTTGAGCATCCCAAGCACATGGTCTATAATGTTCCTGGTTTGTGCTTATGTCTCATTATGGCATTCTTCAGTGTGTGTGTGTGTGTGTGTGTGTGTGTGTGTGTGTGTGTGTGTGTGTGTGTGTGTGTGTGTGTGTGCTATACGGGATGTCCCCCCTGGTAAACTGGTACAGCTGTGAGGCATGCCAGATATGGCAGTCATGGTAACTACCAGTGCTGCCAGGACACACATTCATGATAATGCCCTGAGCATTGCACATGACCCGGCAGTTGGAGTGATAGCCCTTGCGGTTGACATAAACTCTACCCTCTTCACTGGGTGGTGCATTAATGTGGATGTGCATGCAGTCTATGGCACCCAGTACCTCTGGGTAGTCTACTACATGGTGGAAGAGACACATATTGCTGGTCCTCTCCTCATGGGTGCTGGGGAAATATCTATGCTCACTGGCATATATTCATATGACATCCAGGAACTGGAGGAGTTCCCTGGATGCAGATGCCTGTGAGACACCCATGATGTCCCCAGTAGGTCTTTGGAAGGTACCTGTAGCTAGTATTCTTAAGGCTACACATACCTTGGTTTCAACTGGGGAGGGTTCCCTTCTTTTGGATCTGGGTCTAAGGTGAGGCTAGCACAGCTCGTAGAGTTGCTGAAGTAAGTCCCTGCCCATCCTGTAGTGCTCTAGTATCTCCAGATCATGTAGCCCCTGGTAGGTTACCCTGGGTCTAAACACTCTTCTCCTCCTCCTCAGTCTGGGACAGTTGTCAGCATTATCCTCCTCACTGCCCTCAGCCTCTAGCACATACTGATGTATCAAAGTGACAGCAGCCCCTATGTGTGTACACCAATGATGCAGAGTATGTGGGAAAAAATGGACTGAAAGGTGTTTGCATAGTTTATACTGGTGTGTTGCAGATGCTGCCTGTGTGATTTTTTGACTATGATACATTCCACCTGCTAGCTATACTATTATTACTTGAGGGCCTTTATTTTGCTATTTCCCAGCTTTTTTCTTCTCATTTCCTCCCCTTCTATGCCTCGCTGCATGCCGCATGCACCCACTGCTCAAATGTAAACACTTCTGCTAGCTCCTGTTGTTTTTTTTTTTTTTTTTTGCTATTTCCATTGTATTTAAGCTCTACAGCTTAACTCACAAACCCCTGCAATGATAGTAAACAGTTTTGATCAGAAAAGACCCTCGTAAGGACGTGAACATACTCAGCATTTCTTTAACTAGCTCAGACACACCCCCTTGCTTAGCTGTGCTAAGCTGAGCACAAATACAGGCAGCAGATCTTCAATGTTCTTAAACCAAGCATGACACACCCCCTTTCCATGTCAGCTGCTTCTCCTGCTTACACTGCAGCATTATAACTCCTACATGGTTGGTGCAGGTGGACATGGTCTCCCATTTGCTATTCAATAAATTTAGCTCATTTGCATAGTCCCTTGTTACAGCACTACACCAGAGCCTTTCTCCTTAGCAACCATTGTTACCTGTTATTGTTTTGATTCCGCATACTACCCACTATAATGGCAAAATGCAAGTTTCACTTTAAATTGTCTTTTTACATTTTTTTTTTCTTATTTTCTGCACAATATCTTTGGCGCACCACTGCACTATGCTTAAACAGCCAAAATTGGGGAAAAAGACTTTTATTTTTATAATTTTGCAACTGTTTTCCATGCCACTTGCCATATTTTGGTCATGGCATAATACATGCTTTACTTTGAGCTGTCATGCCCCCATTTTTATTTTTGCAGAAATGTGCATGATTAGTAACTGAATACATTTCTACAACCAACACTGCTGTGACACGGATGCCTGCCTGCTTACTGAATCACTAATTTACCTCATTTGCATGTTTTTTACCAGAAAATGAGGTAATTAGCATTATTCAGTGGTGTCAATGTCAGAATAGTGTTGGCAGGCTCGTGCATGCCCCCAGCCTTGTTTACTGGATCGTTTGGTGGCCATATTCCTAGCAGAAGCTGCTGCACTATTCTGACACAGAGATTTTGCTTTATTCAATCTGGCCCATGAATGTTGAGTTAGCAATAAATCTTTTTGATCAGTTCTGTTCTCTATTGAGAGAGGAGTGAAAGTGTCAGTAGGCTGAGGCAAGAAAAATAACAATATAGATTCTTAAGATCATCTTTAAATACTGACTATTAACTGTCCACATTGCTTGCAAAAATTTAGAATTGCTAAAATAACATTGGGCAGGATTCACGAAGCCTTGCACGGAGTCTAAGAGTAGTGTAAGACTCCATGCAGCCCTCGCGATCCAGGAACAGCCCGAAATTCCGTGTAAGAGACCAGCTAAAATGTCTCTTACACAGACTGGGCGTGGATATGCTAATCACCTCACTTGCAGCTGAAAGGCATGCAAATGAGGTAGATTAGCGATCCACGAAGCTGAAACCAGCCCGTGTAAGAGTCGTGTTAGCTGCAGAAATGTACTCAGTTGACAACTGAGTACATTTCTGCAAATAACACAATGGAGCCATGTCAGCTCCAAATAAAGGGTGCATATGTGTCAGGCAGCATGCCAATGGCCAAATATGTGGCCATTGGCAAGGTACCCCAATGCAAATATGAGAAAAAAGTAATTTTTTTTTCGGCGATCGCTGATGTTTAAACGCAGCGCAGCCCCGCGCAAACGGGCTGCACTATATAAAGCAGAAAAATGAAGGCTATAAACCCACAAATGTGGGTTTTATGCAATACATGGATTTACAATGCAGGGACCAGCAGACCAAAAACAACATGGCCACCGTTTAGTGGTTGCTAAGGGAGGAAGCTTAGTCTAAGACATGTAACTAAGCATTAGTAGGCAATCTTATGTAAATGAGTGTTAGGATACTGAATCCCACTGTCACATAGCAAATGAGCACATTCTGAGTAGTGTAAGAGTTACATAAGGGAGAGGAACAGAGTAGGAGATAGGTGACATCACAGGGGGGAATGGCAGAAGGAAATGCAGTTCATTGGAGGACAGTGTTACGTGACAGATGTCAAACACATATCATGGAAAGAGGAGTGCCACAAGATAAGCATGGGAAAGTCAAGAAATGGAAGGTGTACACCATAGCCAACACCAAAGTTTCTTGCTGAGAGTGCATGCACACGTGTGCGCACCAGGAGGCGCATGTAGGGCAGTGTGCGCGCGTGTAAGGCAGACTGAGCATGTGGGAGCCTGTTGGCAGACTTGTAAGACTGTTTGCACTGGTGTGCATGCATTTTAACCCGAATAAGTAGATTCTAAACTGTGTAAGCATGTGTGCATGCGTGTAAGCCACTGTGAGTGTGTTTCTGCTGGTATGTGCATTGATCCCCCCCTGAGGAAACAGAAAGGAAAAAGGAAGCAACAGAAATAGTAGGAATCTAGCAGGGAATACTGCTGGAGCTAGCAGGTGAAAACAATTAGAAGCAGGCAATTACACAGGCAGAATACTAGCCCAGCCCAGCACTTCAAACTCTGCAAACAGCAGTGCAGGATGTTTCTCTCAAGAGACACTGCAAGACAGGAGTAAGCTATTAGAAGTGAAAACAGAAAAAGCTTCACTCAGAGCAGAAATGCTAGGGGCTGCCATAGCTGTCATAAGGAGACATAGGCGACTTGCTGAGGGTGGTGATAATGCAAATGCTGCCAGACAACCCACAGTGAGGAGACAGAGAAGAGTGTACAGGCCAAGGGTCACCTAACAGGGGTTACATGAGCTAGAGATAGTGGAGCGCTATAGAGTGGACAGAGACTTCCTGCAGCAAATTGTTGAGCTCTGCAGGCCACGCCTCACACACAGAACTAACAGAGGGGAACCCATCCCAGTGGAAACCAAGGTATGTGTTGGCCTAAGAATACTATCAACAGGTACCTTCCAGAGACCAACTGGAGATATGATGGGGATATCACAGGCATCAGCCTCCAGGGTACTGCACCAGTTCCTGGATGCCATGTCAGCACATGTCAGTGATCATGTATATTTCCCCAATGCCCGTGAGGTATTGGCCAGCAATATGCGTCTCTTCCAGCAAATAGCGGAATATCCTGAGGTAGTGGGTGCAATAGACTTCCCGCACATACGCATCAAAGCACCAGCCGGTGAGTACGGTAGGGCCTACATTAACCGCAAGGGCTTCCCCTCCATCAACTGCCAGGTCATGTGTGATGCCCAGGGCATAATAATGAATGTGTGTGCTGGCTTCCCTGGAAGCTACCATGATTCCCATATCTGGCATCTGACGCAGCTGTACCAGACATTTGCCAGTGGGGACATCCCACATGGTCACTTAGTAGGGGATGCTGGATAAGCACTGGAGCCATGGCTGATGACACCCATCAGAAATGCACACACACTTGAACAGGAACGCCATAATGAGGCACACGCACAAACACAAAATGTAATCAAGTGTGTGTTTGGGATGCTCAAGTCACAGTTCCGGTGCCTGGATACATCTGGTGGAGCCTTGCAGTACTCACCAACTACATGCACCCAAATTGTCATGGTATGTGCTATGCTACATAATATGATTCTGCGAAAACAGCTGCAGCAGGATCACTATAGGGCTGGGCCAAACAGCCCATCACCATTGCCAAGTCAATCACAGGCAGAGCGTGACTCGGAGGAGGAACAACCTGAGCCTACCCCAGTAGGCAGAAGGAGGCGTGCCCAATATGCCTTGGCCATGGCAAAGTGGCAACACATAGCACATACACTGGCTCAGTAGTGACCCTGGAAATGATACCTCTCTCCGACTCACACATATAGTAAAAGAGACGCATAAGTTGACACAACCTGCTTTCAAACATGTACAGGGAGTGTAGTATGTGCATCCAACATAGGCAGCCCTGCAGCACCACCTGAGGCATGATTGCCATGTGTTAAGCAATGTAACACCATGTAGTATATGCAAACTTGATGACCCTGACTAACATCCTACCATCACCAAGCATGATGCCACAATATGAAGATGAGATGATCAATTGCAATAATTGACTGAAGTATTGCTGTTAGTCAAAGGGGATCCAATGTGTGCCAGCCTGGGATGACATGCTGAGCATGACATGATGCTCCACCTGCTAGGGGTGGTGTGCACCTATCAGTCCTGGCCTTATGGATACTGGCAAAGGCTGTTGTTACCCCCAGCGTGCCTTGAATAGGTAAGGCTCAAAACACAAACCCACCTCCATAGGTATCACAAGGGATAAGAACCTATATGTAATGCTACCAAATTCCAAAAGTCTAAACAGCAAGATGCATGCAGTCTAAACTCCCCCAGCATGGAGAATGTTGATATCTGTTCTGTAACAGAAAACTGGGTCAAGGCTCACAACAGCACCCTAACACTGCCAGGTTACACCTCATACTGTGCTGTACAGCCCCAAAACATGGAACAAGCTACAAAAGGAGGCTGACTAGCAATAATTGTCAAGGATAACCACACCCCCATGTTGGTACCACAACAAGAAGCAGCATGGACTAGCCATGGTCAAGTAACAGTGGCTAAAACTGCCTCCCAGTTTATAGCCTGCTACAGACTACCATCCTAACACCAGGAACTGCACTTGGCCTATGTTGGAATACATGAATATATCAAGCTCTCCAAACCACATTATATTGGGTGACTGAAAATACCTAAACATAGACTGGGAGCATTATTCTAGCTCCAACACCCTAGGACAAAGGTTCCTAGAATCCATAAACCAAAATACTCAGGAACAATGTACCACTCCCACAAGAGGGGTAAGCATACTGGTTGTGATAATCAGCAACATGGGTACTGGATGGCAAGATGAGAAGTGTATCCCTCACTGGTAAGATCAGACCATAGAGTTATCACACCAGATATACACATCCTGACCACAGTCCCTGGCCAGAAAACCACAGTGAAAAACATGTGTAAAGCAAATGTTGCACTCCTCCAAACTGATGTGGCATCCATTAAAGGCCCTGTGCATGTGCAAAATATGGGCCACACCTCAGAACCCGTTATACAGGCATTCCATGAACACTGCCAGGAATGCATGGATTATGCAATCCCAAATAAAACCAAGACACAATGCCATACACGCAGGCATCTGGCATGGTGGACCCCAGCCATTACCAAACCATGCAAGAGAATGAGGAAGCTACTACATGATACAGCAAACCTAAAAAGGGAAGTAATCTCTGATCAGTATTATTGCAATAAAATATGTCCACTCATACAATCCACTAAGGCCAGCTACAACAAGTTGAATCTGTGAATCTTGAGGCAATGTTACACCTGCCCCATGTACACAGACAACCCTGTCCTCCCCCCAAGAAGTACAAATATATGTGAGAGATGCAACCATTTATCCAAACCGGAGGCTGAGCTCTCTCAACTCAGTACTGTCAAAACTAGTCAGGAGGAGAAGGTAACCACACACACCACAAACCCAGTCTCACATAGACCTATCACAACTGCAAACCAAAGACATAAACACAGAAAAACATTCCCGGAGGCTCTAATTACAAACACACCACATCAACAGAGGCCTCCAAAGCAGACACCCAAGCAACCACTACCTCCAAACATAGCACATGCAACACATAGTACACAAAGCTGGTGTGCCAAAGAGTCACAGGCCAGAAGGAGAAACAGCATGCCTGATACAGTTGTAATAGGTGACTCCATAGTCAGACACACTGCTGTCCCGCTCACCAGACTGAACAAGGGAAAGGGTCCAGTAAGCTGCCTGTAGGCTGCTACAATACACCACATAACACAAGTATGCAGGTCACCCCAAAGCAAGTACAAATATGATGCAGTCATTGTCCATGCTGGTGTGAATGACCTGAGACGTACGTCCCCGGACTACATGAAAAGAGACATAGATGAGCTCTCTGAGTATGTAGTCCATGCCGGTATGACACTGACCTTGTGCAGCATCCTACCCTCACCAAGAATGATGCCACAGTATAAATACAGAATGATCAGCTTTAACAAGTGGCACAGTTACTGGTGTCATTCCAAGGGGATCCAATGTCTGTCTGCTTGGGATGTCATGCTTGACAAGCCCCGCTGCTTTGCCAGGGATGGCTTGAACCTGTTACCCCTGGGCATCTGGATATTGGCTAAGGCTCTTGCCACCTCCATAGAGCCTTTTGTAGGCAAGGCTGAAAAGACTAACCCACCTCCCTAGAAAACATAAGTGGAAAGAAACAAAAGGGTAATGCTGTCCAATGCCAGACGTCTAAACCTCAACATGCATGCTCCCGAGGCCCTCCCCAGTATGGGGAACATCGATGTCCGTGCAGTGACAGAAACCTGCAGCAAGGCTCCAGAGAGCACACCAGCACTACCAGGTTATACCTCATATCATGCATTATGGCCCCAAAACCTGGACCAAACCATAAAAGGAGGGGGAGTATCCATATTCAGCAAAGATACCCACACGTCCAGGTAACTGACAATGCACAAAGCATCGGAGACCACCCATGTGCAACTAACCGTAGGCAAAACTGCTGTACAGTCTGTAGCATGCTACAGACCACACTCTCACACACAGGAACCCCACTCAGCCTTCCTGAAGACACTGGACAATATGAATGTCTCACCAAATACCAAACAAGGTACTCACAAATTACCACATAGGTGCTAATCCATTACGTATGGAAGGAGTAATCAGGGACCTAGGGACACAAGTGGACAGTAACCTGTCATGTGACACTCACATTGCCAACATGGCTAGGAAGACCTTCTATATTGGCCACCTTATCATGAAAGGATTCACATCTACATCAACAGAGGTCATTGTGCCCCTATACTGTTCTCTTATCAGGCCCATAATTTAGTACAATGCATCATTTGGGATGTACCTTACCTGACACCTGCAGCAGTTAGAAAGACCTCAAAGGTACCTCACCAAGAGGATAAAGGGTCTGAAATATATGTCATATGCTGCCTGGCTGTAGACACCCCAGCTGTATGCAGTCACATACTGCCTACGCAGAGGCGTTGTATGCCTGTTGTACAAGGCCATGTCCAACACAGGATTAATGGACATGCTCCACCCCAGAAAACCCAAATCCATCAGGACTGTGAGAGCGAGAGATGTCAACCTCTACACATAATGAAATAGGATGTGCTGGAGGGACAGATACATAACCCAGAGGCTCCCTACACTCTGGAACGGAATCCCACTCCATGTTAGGCAGAGCCCCTCACTGACTCTCTTCAACAGGAATCTTGCCAAGTGGATGGCTGATCATAGATGTACACTGGGGGTCTTCACTGTGTCACATCCAGACAGAGGCACAGTAAAGTAAATCCTAAATGGCCATAATATTCACATATCAATGGGTGGCGAAAGCCACACACACTCTGGCAAAGCTTATAAATGCCCTAGGGTGGATAGCCTAGTATGAACCTATGAACCTATGAAGATACAAATTGTACAGGACACTAAGGATAATCACAAGGCTTTCTTAACTGATGGTAGGAACCTTGTTGGGAATTCACAGATATGCTCTGAATCACTCAAATATTACAAACAATATACCAAACACATACACATTGCCAACATCCAATCTGACAGTTGCAGTGCAAGCCCCCCCA
Organism: Protopterus annectens; assembly: GCF_019279795.1. NCBI lineage: Eukaryota > Metazoa > Chordata > Ceratodontiformes > Protopteridae > Protopterus > Protopterus annectens. The sequence continues at coordinate 1,011,945,606 of NC_056735.1, read as the reverse complement.
AAATGCCAAATATCTATCCCAGCAGAGTGCTGGCCGCCTGACATTGCAGATGCTGAGGTAACAGCCAGCATCTACAAAGCAAAATACACAGCATCAATGGTATGAGATGGTGTTCTGGGCTGAGTCCAACATGGACACCAAGAAGAATGGAACGCCAAATAACACTACTGCTCAATGTCAGCCTTACCACAGGATATGTACCCAAAGAGCAGTGTACAACAACAGTGGTCCTTCTCCACAAAGGTGTTGCCTGAATGGATACTTCAAACTACCACCCCAGAATCCTGACAAGCTTTGTCTGCAAAGCTATGGAAAGGATCAGCATGTACCTCAGACATAAAGATATTGGGGACCTACTGACACTGGACCCTACCCAGTGTGGCTTTCTTAAGTGCAGATCCTGCCCCTTAAACATGTCTGACTCATTTGAAACAGTCATTAAGGCCATTGATGCGGGAAATGTGGTCCACACAGCCTAGCTGGACCTTGCAAAAGGCTTCCATACAATATCCCACGTGTTCATTATAGATAAGCTCACCAGCTTAAATATAAACCCCTATGTCAGTAGAGGGGTTGCAAACCAGACCACGGACAGAACTGACATGGTCAGAAATGCTGCAGCCATGTCAGACTACAAACCAGATACAACTGGCATCCCACAAGGCTCGGTCATGGGACCTCCCATGTTTGGGATACATGTCCCATAGGTACAGGCCCACATGGAAGGACTGTGTCTGAACAAGTTTGCAGAGGACTACAAACTGGCCACCATATCTGACCCTCCAGCTGATACAAGCATCCCACAAAAGGGCCACATATAAACAGACAACTGGTGCCATAGCCATGTCAGCAAGCTAATTGCAGAAAAATGTATAGTCAACCCCTGTGGATATACAGTAAGTGCCCACCAATTACCACATAGGTGTTAACCCATTAAGTACTTAACATGTAATAAGAGACCTGGGGACACAGGTTGATAGATATCTTGCATTGAACAAGCATGTGGCTGTAGTGGTTACAGAAACATACCATATACCCACCTAATCATGAAGGTAGTCAGATCTAGATCAGGGGAGGTCATTGTGGCTCTGCAGTCATCCTTCATCAGCCTCACAATTGAGTACCATGGCCCCTGTGGGATGTACCTCAGAAGACACCTTCATCAACCGGAAAGACCCCAAAAGTACCTCACCAGGAGTATCAAACAGCTCGAACAGATGCCATGTGTTGCCTGATTAAACAAACTGCAGCTCCACACAGTGCCATACTGCCCGCCCAGAGGCAAGCTCTTGCCTGATGTATAAAGCCATGTCCAAGCTGGAATCAATGAACATGCTGCACCTTGTACAATCTGAATGGCAGTGAGCTATGCACATGAGAGACCTGAACCCCAGCACTGACGTACATAGGACATGCTGTACTGATTGATCCATAACACAGAAGCTACCCCCACTCTTGAGTAAACTCCCAGTACAGGTTAGCCAGAGAGTCACTCATCAACTCTCCTCAAGAGGAATCTTGATGAGTGGATGGGAGATGGTAGGTTTACCCTGGGTATCCCTGTTATGTCACGGGAAGACGGAGGCACAGTATACTAACCATGACATATGTCATGGCAAACTCCAGTTACAATGTGTGTCGAAGGACAAACACACTCTCTGACTAGCATTAGAAATGGCCTAGAGCACATCGCTAGTGTTTGCCAATGTCCACCTATGTTGTGGAATACACTACCAATGTTGGACAAGCCTGGTTTAAGTAGTCCATATCTGAACATAATGCAACATGGTCATATGTGCACAACTGGCCCCTAACCAGTCTGTTGTGCTCTCTATGAAAATTTAAAGCAGTGATAGGACTGAAGCCCAGGATACTGTCCACCACAGTGAAAGTACTGAACCAGTACACTATACGGTACTACAGTGTTTGGTCAGTATGAAAGGATGTTGACAACTGTATGCAAAGTATCCCATGCAAACCCTGCAGGCACAGTATAATCCCTGTTGTGTTCAGGCACAAAGCAGTTGGCCAGTAAGTACACAACATGACACCCAGCACACAACCATAAACGTGAGATATTGTTGAAGTTTACATTCATCCACAAATGTGGTGGACTGCAGATTTCAACATATGGAAAGCTCACACTGGGCATGCTCGCACACTTTGATAAATGAGACATATGTCAGACAACATGCCATGGAAAGCCTGAACTGGGCATGCTCACACACTTAGGCCATATCTCAGTTTAGCAGTTGGCCACACATATCTGGTATTTGTACTTGTTATTCCAGGAACCAACCACATTACAGCAATCTGCCCAGTGCACACAGTTAAATGACTACAGAGACATAAGTGATATAGTGGATCCCTCTCATATTCAAACATCTTCCACAGATACACAAGTTGTTCATAGAAACAGGGAATGCTATGGGAATAAAGACCTGCAAACAGTCTATCAGCAACAAATATTGTGCATCTGACAATTAAACATATGGGTGTAGAGGTCAATACTAGGCTGTTTGCCCTAGGAAATGAAAGCTTAGCCAGAGTGTGCTTGGCATCTGCATCACCAGTACAGTAGGCTACTGTGCCACTGTAAAGTAGGTCACATAAGGCACCGTTTGAGGCTAGTGTTCTGTGCCTCCATCAAGCAGGGACACAGCGGAGATCCCAGGGGTTGAATTTGCTATGCCACATCCATGTGGCTGGTGTTTGCTGGAAGAGGGTTGGTGAGGACCTCTAACAGTAAGTGGGCATCAATAACAGACTGAGGGGAGCCTTATCTGCAGTGTCTGGACAATTTCACTGTCAACACTTTGTCGTGATCATTATGAGGGATTGAAGTGTCGTGCCAGTACTGTTCAGAGATGTCCTCCCTCTGTGGGCTACTGCTCCGTAATGTATTAGCTCACTCCATCTGTTGGGCAGCTCATATATGGCTGGTGTACACCTGACAGATGTCCTGTTGTGGAGGAGTCATGGGTATATTTGGGATAGCATGATCAATGCAAACCTTCCACATGTTCATAGAATGCAATTGTCAAGGATTATGCAGAGTGGCCTGTATACTCCCCCGGCATGGGTCCTTTGAAGTCTTCCACCCCAATCCTCACAAGTGTAAAGTCTGCTTTTGATAAATACACTTTGCTTGCAGTGACAACCTTGCCTGGGGGTGGGGATGGGATATGGATGTCCAGGGAAAGGTGGGTATGGCCAGATATCAACAATGGTGGTCAACCTCTGGTGTGGAACAGTGAGTACCTATGTTGCAGATGGTCAGGTGCAATATGTATTCCCCCTTGTGGCTGTGGTGAGTGGTCCTGCCATAGCACATGGACACACAAATTGTAGTGGCTGTAGGGTAATGTTGTAGAGGCCTGAGTAGTTCCCACACACAATATACCTGTACCTGACGTTAACAACTGGAATGGTGTATGTGAACACCTTCATATCTTGGTACTGTTCCCAGGGAAGCAAAGTGTGTGTCCTGGATGTTGGAGGGGTGGTCTCAACTGGCTGTGTTGTGTGTTACAGGTCCTGTGGTGATGAAGCATGGTATAACACATAACCTTGAAAACCAAATGCTGTATGAAAAAGGTCCACGAAATAATTCACACCGTTAAGAATCCACAAAATAATTCACACCGTTGAGAATCCATGAAATAATTCACACAGTTGAGAATCCACAAAATAATTCACACCGTTGAGAAACTCAACCGTGTGAATTATTTCATAAAACATAACCTGCCAGTGCTGATGTGCATATCTGACCCTGAAGTAGGTGGCTGAAAATGCATATATATGCTATCCCCCCACCTGACAGGTAGTAATAGATGTACATACCTTTGTATAAATAATGATGTCAGCACCCTATAAATACTGCAAGTGCAGAACATATGCGCAGGAATTCGGATAGTGCACTCTGCTAATGCATCTCTCTCAAGTGTTATAATATAGTTAGGTAGGGGTTTGAATCCTGCAAATGCTCAGTGTGGGTGAGCGGGGTTGGTGTGTGTGCAATTCTGTGTGAGAGAAATGTCCCTTTTGGCAACTAGGAGAACACACTACAGGATGCACATTCCCCTTTCTAAACACTGATGATGTCAGCACCCTATAAGTACAGCAGGAGAAGGCAAACCTCTCAGTAATGCGAATAGCGCGCTCTGCTAATGCATTCATCTCGAGTGTCATAACATAGTTAGGTAGGGGTTTGAATCCTGCAAATGCTCAGTGTGTGTGGAGGGGGGTTAGTGTGTGTGCAATTCTGTATGAAAGAAATGTCCCATTTGGTAACCAGGAGAACACATTACATGATGCACATTCCTCTTTCTAAACACTGATGATGTCAGTACCCTATAAGTACAGCCGGAGAAAAGAAACCTCGCAGTAATACAAATAGCACGCTCGGCTACTGCATCTTATATTAGTGTCATAACATAATTAGGTAGGGGTCTGAATCCTGCAAGTGTGTGTGTGGGGGTGGAAGTAGGGTGTGTGTAATTACATGTGTGAGAGAACTGACCCTTTTGGCAACCAGTGCAACACACCAGCTGCTGCATATTCCAATCTCTAAACAGAGATGATGTCAGCACCCTACAAGTACAGCAGAAGAGGGCAAATCTCCCAGTAATACAAATAGCATCCTCTGCTACTGCGTCTCTCACTACTGTCATAGCACAGTTAGTTATGGCTTTGAATACCACAAATGCCACGTGTGTTTTTGTCACACAGAATGCCCATGTGTGTGGGTTGTTGTTCACAATAATGCATGACATAGATTAAACCAGTAATGGCAATGCACACATATGATGTATGTGTGTGCCAAATACACATATATACCTGTGACTTCAATAGTTCCCATGTCTGACGCCTGCCACATGTGAATACATGGTATTTGCACTGGATAAGATTATGACTTTGGTTTTCTGTGCGGGTGCTGCATGTGGTATGTGTATATACAGTGTGAGTTGTATATGGTATCATCCTAGCAGCGAGGGATACACATCTGGTCTGGGGCATATAGTCTACATGTTGTTGATGAACAGGTGCTGCATGTTTTTACCTGTTGTGAGAGTGGTAACAAGTTGTTCCATAGCAATGCAGTGACTACATGCTAGGAACCTTTCAGCTAGGGTGTTGTAGCTACAGTAATTCATCAGCATTCAGTAATACTTCAGCATTCTTGGTGAGGGTAGATGCCAACCAAGGTCAGGGTCATACCAGCCTGTGCCGCATGCTCAGAGAGCCCTTCTATGTTCCCTATCATGTAGTCCAGGGAGGTACATCACAGGTCAGCCATAGTGGCACGGACAATGACTGAGTCATATGTGCCCATGCCTCTGATTGACCTGTATGCTTGTGTTATGTGGTGGACCATAGTGCCTTACGGGCATATCACTGCGACCTTCACCTTGTCCAGCCTGGTGAGTGGAACCTCACTGTACCAGACAATAAAGGTACCCAACACAACTGTAGCAGGTGTGTTGTCTAGCCATACAGGCTGTGACTGTTTGGCATACAGGATTTGTGTGCTATGTGTTGCACGTGCTGTGTTCTGGCTTAACATATGCCTGTGTGCCAGCTGCAGAGGTGTCTTATGCTCAGGCAGGATGCTATTCTGAGGCACCAAGAATGCCCCATTGTGTTCATGTGTTTGGATTGCTGTCAGTGTAGGTCTACATCAGACTGGTATTGTAGTCACTGTAGTATTTCATGCCACCTGACAGGTTATGCCAGTACTGGGTTCAGAGTGCTTAGTCCCCAGTTTGTCTATGTGGTTGCATCTCACACGTGTTGTACGTTCTTGGGTAGGGGAGAGGGTTGACTGTGTACATGTGGCAGCTGTGACATTCCCACATGACTCACATATTCCACAACTGTACCATAGAGGTGACTGACAAGTGACCTTTGCACATGCTATCATAGTATTGTGATTGCCATGGTGATTAACAGCACATAGGGCCAATGGGGAACAAGGTACAGAAGGTGAGTATGTGAGGGTGCAGTGCCTGTGATTAGTTAGCGCTGGCATATATGGCTGCTCACATGGTCAAATGCCAGGTAAGTCATATGCAATGTGTCACAGGCAACGTACATGCGAACAGGACAAACAGTGACGTTCTGTCAAGTGAGACATGGACATACGTATAGTAAGCTATGCAGATGTCACTAGGAATCCACAGAAGCTCCGTAAATCTGCATTGCAGGTGGAATCAGTGTTCCAGGGTAACTGCAAGCAAACATGCATGCAAACAAAGCTACAGTAAGCAGGACTGCATGTAGTCCATTGTACAACAAACAAGCTGTACCACTTCCAGTAGGTAACAGTTCAAATATGCAGGCACTATACACATGTACATGGAAATACACAGGTCAGATGGCCAGGGTCCAGTCTCAGCGCACACAAGTGTACAGACCATGTACCATCAGGATGAATAATAACGGGATGGAAACACAGGTGCTCATACCTTCACTAATACACATGTCAAATAACAGACACTGAGCCTTCACTCAGCGGTTCCATACTTAGTAGGATGTATGCTACCTGTCCTGCCACCACCGTATCCCTGACATTTATGGGGACTCTCCCTCCTGTGAAAGTTAGTTTTTTGTGTTGGGGCTGTCTAGCATGGTATGAGGTGTGAGCTTGCAGTGCTAGGGTGCTCCTGTGTGTCCTGTACCAGTTGTGTAGTACTGCACATATATCAACATCCTCAAACATCCGCATTGCAGAGTCCAGTGTGGGCAACATGCCACTTTCAGTTTACATGTCCATCATTGGGTATCAATAATTTCATTACCTTATCCCCTGTGCTACCTATGTATGTGGCCTTCTGTTGACATCCTTACCACCAGTATGCAAACATGTGCAGATTATACACTATGGTACATACCATGGGTGTAGAAAACAGTACAAGACAATCATACCCTTACTGCATCAGGCATGCTGGGATATACCCACAATTATATCTGCACTGTTAACAACATGATACTATTACTACATGTCTATGTAGTCACCCTGTGCATCAGCAACATGTTAACCTGTACCCGCACTGATGTTACAGATTGCAGGAGGTGGCACAGTTTCATCATCTGCACAGGGTGTAAACTTGGTATGCCTGAGTCTGCCACTGATACCACCAATTGACATGTATGTGTATGTGTGTTGGTGAGGGACAGCAGTACAAGGTGGGGCAATGTTGATGTAGTGTGTGCATGTATGCGGTAGCCCTAGGTGTTGTAAATTCGCATGTGTATATGGATGCACACAGTTCCACCTCATGGCTGCCATATACCGATGTTTGTGGACAGCCACAGACTGTACCTGCCAGGTCATACAGATCAGTGTCTCTGGCCATGGACACGGTACCTGTGTCTTGCAGGGGTGCTACGGACCATATCCGGTACTAATCCAGACTGGGTACTGTCATCAGAATCAGGTGTTCGCTGACTGGACCACAGATCCCTGTTGGGCCTGTCCAGAGTCATGTGCACGTGGTCTCCTGGGGCGGTCTGATGACAGCACAGACCTAGCATTGCTGGGACTGCTGCTGGCACTATGGGGGCGGCCACAGCCCTGTTGTCGTCCGCGATGACTTCCGGCTGCTGCTGTTGCTGGCATATGCCCACGTCAACACCTCAACCATCCACCATTGCCCTGGCTCATGGACATGTAGTGTGGAACTGAACTAATATGTCCTCACAATGTCTGTCTATGACATCGGTGAAATTACAGATGGCAGCCACAATGTCACGCATACTGTCACTCATGGCTGTGTGACATGCTGTCAGCTCTCTCAGACCCTGTCTGGTGTACCGTTCCATACGTGACTGTGCCTGCATGACATCCCGAAACATAGCTGAGGTTGTAAGACCTCTGTGGGCATGTCTGACAGGGGCAGTATGCCCACAGTTGCTCCCACGAGAACCCCTGGACATCTGTCTGTGTGACACCATCTCAGGGCCATGCCCATGGCTGCTGTGTGGGGAAGCATGTGCCACAGATACCACATTACCCTGGTCAATGCCCACTGTATCCTGTCCATCAGCTAGGGAATTGGTGACAAAGGATGTATTGGCAGGATGACTGTGCGCAGTAATGAGGTTGACAGCTGTGTACTGTCAATTGGCTGACCAATGACTGACCCTGGCACACCTTCCTGTGCCATTACACAGATATCATCATTATCACTAACCGTGGCACCTGATTCAGGTTCCCTGCTGCATGACACCAGAGCAGCACCAGAACCTGTGGGAGGGAAACAGGAAACACAGTTTACAATGTCTACACAATGTTACCAGTGATGCACACATGCACACATGCACAGGTGCACAGGTGCACACATGCACACATGCACAGGTGCACAGATGTACAGGTGCACACATGCACACATGTGCACATGCACACACGCACACAAGTGCACACATGCACATAGTTGTACACTTACACACTTGCACACTTGCACACTACTCAGTATACGAGATATCAACACGCAGACACAGACACACCTGCATGCATACACACAACACTACTGATTGAGCCTAATCTTACTATTACTATCAAGACTATTACAGGTATTGTTAATACACACTCACCAGCATGGATAGGCTGCATTGCTGTAACACCGGAGGGGCCTGCAGAAGTGAGGAAATGAATGTCAGTGGGCACAACTGTGCCATTGTTACTGAGTATGATACAGGTCAGTAGTACAACAGTTGCCTTTCACAGATCAGCTGCTGATATTGAGAATATCACACTTGCACATTAAATACTATGATGACAGCTACAAACCAAGGACACACCTCACACATGCATTAACTACCAGTGTAAACAACAGTCAACTATACATATGGCATATTACCTGCACGCTCATAGTCATGGTGCTGTGTGGCTCCAGCCTCCATCATAATGCAGGTCTGCTGCTGTTGTTGTTGTTGGTGGGCTGGAGCCACAACACTTAGGAGTAGTCCCTCCAGTCTGGTGAGTGGGGGATGTGTAGCAACCCCACCACCTGTGGCAACCTGTTGCCTGTGGATATCCAACGCACGCTGATGGACATTTTTGATTAAATCACTGCAGTGATGTCTTACCTGCTCATATGTCCTATTATGCGTGCCTATGTCATTTACCCGATGGACCAGGTGTTGCCACAGTGCAGCCCTCTCCTGCTGATTCTGGCTGGTGCGGGAAAGAGTATTGCAAAATCCTGCACCAGGCTCTGGTGTATTTCCTCATCCTTGGCTGCAGAGTATGCCAGATTGCGCTGGTGAGCCATGGTCCTGAAAAAGAAAATAAAATGATATCAGCAAAATATGTCAGCAAAATGTGGCACACATACTACAAATGCTACTCGACTGTTGTGATACAACATATCTCCCATATATAGCATCTGTCTGTTTATTGGTGGATACACATGTAAATGGCCAGGTATCAGTGCTCAGCCAACAACTGTGCAACAGTACCTGGCACACTCCATACAACATACTACCAAACCTCAGCAGTCAGCACACTGATTCAGGTCCAAAGCACCTCCTCACTCTGGGGGTTTGTATTGAGGTACTGTATGGGGAACATCATCAACTACTGTGATCTGACCACAAACTAATCGCCCTGGATATACATATCCCACCTCCACCACCATCACAAATGACTACAGTGAATAACATTTCAAATGCAAACTTTACACTTCTTAAGACTGAGATGGTATCCTTTAAGCCCACTGGGCCAGTGGAAGCCACAACCCACAATGCTGACTCCTTCACAAATGACATCTCCGGGAATGCATGGATCATGCAATCCCATATAAGACCAAGACACTCTCCACAAAGGGAAAGCATCCTGTCTGGTGGACCCCAGCCATAGACAGATTGTATAACAAAAGATGGAAGCTACTGCAAGACAGAGCATAATTCCATAAAGGGAAGGCATGTCTGATCTGCACTAGTAAAGAGCTATGTTCTCTCATACAAACATCCATGGGCAACTTTGAGAGGGAAATCACCAGGGACACTACAGATAACCACAAGGCCTTCTTCAGTTATGTTAGAAACCTGGTCAGAAACCTTCCAATATGCTCATAGTTAGTACACAACAACAAATAATTTACTGAACCCACAGATATTGGCAACATTGTGGCAGACAGGTTCAGTGCAATTTCCCCCCCCTCCCTCTCCCCCAAATGAAGACATACTTATCCCAGCTGAATGTAACCTCCCTGTCATCACAGATGTCCAGGTGAGAGCCGCCCTCAGTAAAGCAAAAAACACAGCATCAATGGGACCTGATGGTATCCCTGGTTGCATGCTACATGAACTCCAAGAGGAGCTAAACCCACATATAGAAGTGCTGTGTAACACTAGCCTGACTACAGGATATGTACCTGTACACTGGTGTACAGCAGCAGTGGTTCCAATCCACAAAGGAGGCACCTCTACATACCAATACAATACAACACAATACAATACAATACAATACAATATGCTATTGCCCCTGGGACTACAGCAGCATACTGTTCTGCTACCCTAACCCTTGTGACATATGTGATGTGATGGTATCTGCTCCTGTCAAACAGTTACACAGGGTGACTCATATGGCATACTACCTCTCTGACTAACATTCAGCAGGGGTATGTGTGACATGTACTCATGGGGAGTCTTGCTTCTTAATGCTGTGTGGTTTATTGCAGGGTATGTCTTATCTGTGGGTAGGAACCTGTACCTCCACCATGTGCTCTCTACTGTGGTGTCAAGGACGACACACAGCGGCCATTTAGGTTGTGGATGGTGTGAGGTGTTACTATGGTTGTTGGACATCTGTCATGGGTGTGAATTAAGTATGTAAATCCAGGAGTGGTAACCTCTATGTGGGTAGTATGTGTGAACTCTGTGGTGTTGTCAGTCACTGTGTATTGGTAATGTGTTTGACTGCATTGTCACAGTGTTGTACATGTCTCTGTGTCCTTCTCCATATCTGTAGCTGTCATGTGAGGTACATACCATGGCAGACATTGTGTGGTGTGGAGGGGTACACTGACCTACATGTACATAGCTGACACACCATGTCTGCTGACACATACCATGTACAGGTATTCCAGGAATAGTGTGCCACTGTGACTATCATTGGGGGGCCTATTGTACATGTTTATGACCCTGTTCACCCCTGACACAAGCAGTGGTGGGCAGCCAATCACATATCTGGTGGTTACTGGTGTAGGTGATTTGAAATGGGGTATGGTACTCCAGTTTCAACACTGGTGTTCACTCCATGCCTTTGTCACCAGGCACCTGTTGCAATACATCTGTACACATGTGCCTCACTCAGAATATCTCTCTCTCTCTCTCTCTATATATATATATATATATATATATATATATATATATATATATATATATATATATATATATATATATATATATATATATATATATATATATATATATATATATATATATATATTATGTATATGTCTGTATACATATACACACATATATATATCAATGTACATATATTGCTATAGATATGGAAAGGGGGGGTGTGACAGAGAGGGGGTGAGAGTGACAGAGGGGGTGGGACGGGGGAGTGTGAGATAGTCATATACAGTCATATCTGTAGATAGTCAGATCTGTCTGTCTATGTATATGTATTTACATATATCTATATCTGTATGTGTGTATTACATATATATGTTTGTACATATTCTATCTATCTACATCTGTCTATGTATTCCTACATCCCTCTCTATCTATGTATACATGTATGCATATTATATATATATATATATATATATATATATATATATATATATATATACATACATACATATATTGACATACATACGTATCCATACGATAGATAGGTATATCAACATGTTTGTTTACAAAACTGTATACACACACTAACATACTGCTAAACATACATAACTGTGAAACCTACATTGTACATTGCACTACAACCTACATTCAACCTACATTGATATGTGCACATAGATGCCCTCACATACATATGTATGTACAGCCTTCACTGATAGTTGCTGCATGTCCCCTGCCCTATGCACATCTTCATATACATATAGATACAGACCAATGACACATATGGAGGGTTCACAGTATGTAGACTTTTAAAGTATTACTTTACATTGCCTGTGTTTGTCACAGCTGCTTGTGTTGCCTTTTGGATCGGTGTCCTGCTGCTGCTCCAGTTGACAGATGCCAACTTTCTAGTAGGTTTTGTTAATAAGTGTTTTTGTTTGTGTATTTTTTCTCACTCTCTCTCTCTCTCTTTCTCTCTCTCTCCCTACCTCCAGAGGGTGCAATGAAAGTATTGCATGTGTGGACTGGGAGTACAGCATGCTTTTGTAGGTATCTGCATATGTCCATGTGATGGCCTCTGCACCAATTGTTAGCCAGCATTTGCTAATTGCATGCAGCAAGTTGTGTACTGATTGCAGTTCTCACTGTGATTTCAGGACAGTGCTATAAAAAGGTATGTGAGATAGGCATAGCCCTTTCAGATTTTAAAGGCAGGGACCATGCTGGTATGCTGTGGACACTGTTCTGTGAGTGTAAAGGTTAGTATCTCTCTCATATTTCTGGCTGTGTTGTTGATTAACATTTCTCCATTCATTTTTCCAGTTTCCTGTACTAAGTGTGTATGTACACTGACACCTAAGACTACTACTACTGTTAATGTGGGTGTGTGTGCTTTCCTGTGGGACATGTGGTGTAACTGGTATATAGCAGTGGCTCTTGTACTTTGTTGCTATGGCTTCAATATTTGCCCTTTACATTCACTACTTGTATGCCTGCTAGGTGTCTTGACTGTAGTATGTTGCTGTGGCTTTCCTATCTTCCATGTACATTCACACCTTGGAATGCTTGCTATATCTGATAGGGTGTTACTGCATGAAGTGTGGTCTGGCCATGGTGTGGGCCTTGACATCTATTAGGGTATTTGAGTATGCTGCTGAGCAGGCCCCAGAGACTCTCAGGTGCATCTTTTATCTGCCTCATGGAATGGTACATATCAGTGGGGTACACCCATTAAATTGTCTGGTATTCTGCAGTTGTGACTGTGGGTTAGCATGAGCATATGTATTACTACACTATTTCTGCCCTGCAAGTGGTGCATACTTTCAATACTTCATAGTTAACATTGCATGTGTTGTAACACCTTTCTGCCTACTGTTTGTACATTTCACAGGGAGTCTGTGGGGCACCCCTGTAACTCAGTCACTGTTGCTATGTCTAGGCTCTTAACTATTCAAATATGACAGTGTCATACCTCTCAAGTGTACAGATATTTGCAGGATGTCCACATTTTTGCCTCATATTTTGGTCCATATCCCATAAAACAGCTTTTTCTGGCAAATCACTCAGGGCTCCAGTCAGACTATAGTGACAAACATTTCAGTTTCAGACTTTGTACCCTTCCAAAAATCCAAAATAATGCAAAACCTGTTACTCTCTCAACTGTCTAAGTTTGTTGGAGCAATATTTGAAATGTGTCCCTGTTTTTTGGCCTTTGCTCCACATTTTTTATTACTTAGTCCATATGTCTTGCTGTAAGAGGTTGTGGGGTATGGGCAGTGATTATCCTGCTGTGAGTATGTGTGTGGCTTGCAAGGTGCTACAGTGACATTATTACTTACTAGCTATGAACTAGCATGGCTGTTTCTGTTCACACACTACTATTATAGAAATCCACTACATTTGACAGTAAATATACATGACATGCTTTGTGTACTACACATCCTATATTCCCTTTACATTCATTCCTACTATTGCATGATATATTTATTGTAGCACAATGCTCTTATATAGCAGTCATGGCTTAGTGATAAGTCATGCAGACTACTACTTCCAAGGTCCTGGGTTCGGGACTGACAGTGGGATTTTATTTTGCTTTTGAGCAGACTACAGGCCTTGTCATTCAGAATGACTAAGGCACTTTTAAGCAGTTGTAAGCATGCGCACTGGCATTTAGCTCCGTGCACACACACGCATACCCGCTTACAACTGCTTAAAAGTGCTTACTCTTGCGCACACCCGCGCTAATTTCTTTGAAAGAAATGAAAATGGGGAGACAGAAAAGTGGTGAAAAAGGGGTCACAAAGAGGGTAGGACAGTAGGGAAACAAGCTCAGGTTTTGCAGGAGGGATGTAGGTAAGGCCCATAGCTGCCCATTTCTTCATCAGCAACAGCTGTGCATATGTTTGTAATTTGGTTTGACATTTGAAACCTTCCACCCCTGAGAGAGGTGTAAGGACAACAATAATACTTGTTGTACAGCCAGTTGTAATTGACAGGTTACATGTCCAGCAGACATGTGTGCAAAATGGGCAGCTATGTATGGGGTATAATTTTTTTGTGGGTACAGAGTGCCCTTTTTTTTTTTTTTTTTCAGGTGAGAGTGGTATGTCAGGTACAGGAAGTTGGTATAGCTGGGGGGGTAGGTTGGGTAGGTTAACAGACAAGACAAACAAGATGCATACAGGGGCGGTGTATGACACATGTGGGGGGGTTACACAATTGACATGGACGGATGTTTGGATATCTCGAGCCCATGAGCCCACAGATGGCAACATTGGAACTGAGATCCCCACCCATGGGCAGTTGCCACTGTGCCTTCACTGCCCAGGATGGGGCTATGCTGGAGGCTGTGTAGGCCAGGCAGCAGGCACGCCCGTGAGTTGTGCCACCCGTGCCTCAAGCTGGCATAGGGGGCCCAAGCACAGCGTGCCGAATCTCCCTACGCACCACAGTCCAGACACTACGGAGGGTGAGTGGATGTTCTCCTCCGGCCACACTTGCAGAGGGGGGACGAACCCCATCCCCTGCAGCGCTTCCACCCACAGGTGGCACAGGGCCACCGGAGGAGGGTCAAGCCTGGGCACTACTGCCAGGTGCACTCGCCAGCTGAGGAGGGAGAGGTGGGTCCGCTGGAACCCGCCTTCCCTGTCGTCCTATGTTTTGCATTATGTTATGACAGTTTGGGTTAGTAATGTACAATACCATTTACAATTAGTTGTAACCGCATGCATTAGTATTCCCATTAACCAAACACCAATATATTCAAGCCATTGAACAGCAAGCATAACACATGCATAATTTGAACAGCAATACACAATCCAACAACATGCAGGGTTGATTGATGGCAACAGGCCATCAGGTTTGGATGTATGAACAGGGCAGATGCATCAACATACATGCAAATATGTATGAACCAACAGGACAAATGTCCAGGGGTGTTAATTGTGATTGCACATACCAATTTCACGTGGAATGGATTATATGTGGTTATAGGGTAGGGTGAAGAAAATGTAATTAACAACTTCAAATACCAATACATATGCTGCACATTTCTAATAGCTGCAGATATATACACACTACAGTTCTGCCTACAGTTTCCTATGTGATAACTACTTCAGGTTGGTGATAGGAATGTTACTGCTACATCAATATACATTTCATTTTTATTCATACACATTTATATGTGGCTCTGTTCAGCTATGTCATCCTGCTACATTTGCTTTATATAGCTATAGACAACTGTGGATGTTTGGTATTTCAGACAACCATACTATCTGGATGTTGCAGACTGAGAGAAACATATCCAGATTTTGGGACACACATTCCAGCTGCAGTACTGTTTTCAACACATGCTACTGTTTGGTTCTGCCAGTCACATTCATTTCATTCTGTACTGACTGCAGTATACTTTATTCAGGAGTTATTACTACTTTATTGGTGGATTCATACCTCTTACTCACACTCTCTCACTTGTTTTATTTTTACAATTCAGGATGGTACTTAATTCTAGGCTTTATTGACATGTTTTACCTGTAGTTATAGCAATCATTTCCAACAGTCTCACTTATGTCATGTTTTTGTATTTCAACAGGGATATATTTCACACATGTGTTTTACTCAGCTTCTGCAGCTGTACTTTTCAGCCTGCTGCAGGTTGTGTACTATTATATTACAGGTGGGACATCTTTATTTCAGACTTGTTTCATTTTTATGTTTGGATTACAGGCTGCATCACACTTTTGTAATCAAGCAATACTTGCAAACCCTCTTACACTGTTACTTGCACATTTTATTAATTAGTGACTACACTGCACTCTTTTGTTAACTGTCATACTTATATACTTATTTACAGTTACAGGGAGAGAATTACTGACCTGCCTGGTGGTGCAACCACACCAGCCTATCGCCATAGGCTCGACGGTTCGCAGAACGGACACCTGCAGCTGTAATATAAATAAAGTAATATTGGAATACACATCTCCATAATATCAGCTAGGTTAATTTCTTACATAAATAATTACATGTAACTTACTCAGTAGTGGGGCGTTGGGCATTTGCCAGGCCTCCTGGATCCAACGGTACAGTTGGTCTTGCTTCTGTCTCTTCAGGTCCGCATGGTGGTGACGGACCTGCTCACCAGTCCTTGGTATCCCTGTGGCAATGGTGAGATCATGAGCCATCCGGTCCCATGCCTCAGCCCTATATGCTCCCCACAAGACCTGGCCCTGCATGAGTTGGGCCTCATGATTATGGACGAGGAGCCAAACCATATATTTAGACTCCTCAATGCCCCACCTCTGTGCTCGGAAGCAACTACCCTCACCTAAACCTGACATCCTGGCCGCAAGTCAGTTCTACAATCAGTTATGCTGTGTATTCCTGCCTATGGGGCTTATATATGCCGTTTTTCCCGCACTTATCTGTGATTGGCCATTTTGGAATTGTATCAGCTTCACAAAACCTGCTTTGTCATGCTCCTCTTTTTATTCATTCCTATATATATGCTATTACTGCATTTCTAGCTGCAATTGTCATGGCTTAGTGGTTCTGTACTTTGACTATGGTGTATGGTATCCTGGGTTCGAACCTGGCCATTGCTTTTTATATTTTATCACTGTCTACACAGGGTAGCAGGTATGTATGTGTAAAGGCAGTTTTGATACAGCTTGCTCAACGTTGCCCGTCGGTTAGCTTGTTGGCGCCGTGCGCAGCTCCGCGCAAATGGGTTATGCTGTTTTACGCGTCATTTGGCTGTCAGCACGCATATTACACTCAGCTCCGTTACGGGCACACAGTTTCAGCATGTTAAAACGCTGCTCAACCCCGGGCACTCATCTTACACCTGTTAAAACACTGCTCACCTATGGGCACTCATTTTACACCTGTTAAAACATTGCTCACCTATGGGCACTCATGTTACACCTGTAAAACACTGCTCACCTACGGGCACTCATTTTACACCTGTTAAAACACTGCTCACCTACAGGCAGATATCCTCAACTTGTTAGACTGTAGCTCAGCTATGGGCACATCTCAAATTTTATTTTTATTTTTTTTATCTCACATTTCTTCAAAATACATGGCCCATTTCATTACATTTTACATAAAATATAATTTTATATATGTACATATATGTCAGGGACTTGTTTCGTGCTTATTTCACTAAAAATAAAAATTGATGTTGTGGGGGCTCGAACCATGACTGCCTCCTCTTCAGCTGATGTCTCTACTGCTATGCTATTGCTTCTTGGCTTACTTTGCATATTTAGTTCTTATATGCTTTTTCACTGACTGCTAACTGTGGCTAAGCAACGGGCACGCCCACGCAAATGAGCACACTCATGGGCAAACATCTTTACAACTTATAAAAAAATATATAACATGTTCATTTATACCTTTTATGTTTATAGTCTGTGGGGGCATGTGTTGTGTTGTGTTTATTCACATTTACATGGACTCTGTCGTGGGGGTTTACTTTCGGGACTTTTACTCTTCTGGGGGCGTGTCCGTTTGCAGGGCCCACCCTACGGACATGCCCCCTACTGTCTTCCATGGACCGTGTTAGCCTTAGATGTGATTCAGCATGCCCTCATGCATATGCATGACATGCTGACATCACACCGTTTAACTGCAGCCTCCGTGTAAGCCTTGTAACTCTTACACGGAGGCTTTGTGAATCCTGTCCATTGACATTAACTATATTGGCCTATGAACTCCTACATATAAATCATTATGATCAGGTAGCTAGTTATAAAATCTTATTATATGACTCAGACATAGATGTCAAGAAAGCAACATATTTAGAATTTTTAAATTTGTACTCACCATCTCATTTTGGTGCTCCCCAAACTGCTTTAAAGTAAAAAAAAAATATATATATATTTTTATATATATATATATATATATATATATATATATATATATATATATATATATATACATGTTTATCAAAGTGTTATCCTCTATGTGCTTAATAAATGTATGCATATTTTTTCAGATGATGTCTCTTACAACTATAATAAAGGTTGTTTCTTGTGATAGATTCTTTTTGGTAAGCAATTTATCTAAATAATACACACTGGCTTAGACAACTGATGAAATACTCTGGCACCAACAAGCCACAATACTTTAGAGATTTTCAGGAAAAAAAAATATATATATATATATATTTATATATATATATATATTTATATATATATATATATATATATATATATATATATATATATATATATATTTATATATATATATATATATATATATATATATATATGGATCTACTGCAAATTGTCAAAAACCTACATCTTTGAAGACGAGATCATCAAGATGATAATATTGAAACACCGTTTCAATGAACCAGCAGAACAATAAAGATCTTCCCAGGGTAAGTAACCACTTATCAAAAAAGAAATAAAACCTAAAGCACACCATCTGTAACCCACCCTACCCCCACCCCTAAATATACCAACCCTGAGATTGCACTACAGTTAGGCCAAGGGCAAAGTTCACTGTCTTGAACAGCAGGTTCCTTACCCTGGGAAGATCTTCGTTGTTCCACTGGTTCACTGAAATGTGATTTTGATATTCTTGTCTTGACAATCTCGTCTTCGATGATGCTGGATTTCGTCAATTTCAGGTAGCCCCATAGTACAAAGAGTATACCTGGCTATAGTTTTGTAAAGTTGGTGACTATAGGAGACAGCTACTCACAATTCTTTGCAATGCATATTTATTTAGCTGTCCTGATGTTTGTTGTTTTACTGTGTGCCCTGATGTACTGCTACATACAGAAAAAACAATGCAGGAGAATGAAGTATTTTAAAGACATAAAATCTGTAGCACACTTATTGCTGGCACATAAATAGCCAACAGCTCTAAAACTTCTTAGAGACTACACCCTGACAAATTTCTATTATTTGATTGGTAATTCAGTGTATTACAGCTTTTACAGCTGTTGCATTACTGCTAACATTGTTCTGTGAAAGTTTTTGTGTGTGTTACAACAGAAACACCTGTTTTAAGTTACATAACATTTGTCAATTGTTATGACAGGGCTTCATAGCAGAGAATTGTATATCTGGCTTCTCCTTATGAAAGTTTAAGAGTATGAGTAGTATGCTGGATGTACTGCACTAATTTTCTGAGCATGTATGACACTATGGAATTTACTGTTGAATGTAATCAGACAATGGAACCATGTCAAAAATGTATTTTTGTACTGAAGTGCTAAAAAGGCAAAAGCACCCCAACTCACTTATTTTCCTTAAACATCTCAACAATGCAAATGAGCAGGTTTACACATTCAGCTCCCTAAGAGTATTAGTTAATTTCTCCCTTAACCTTTACCATCACCTCAAAAATGCCTGGAAAAGATACAAACTCCCTATTCTTGTGGGCCAACAACATCTTTCTTTTCCCAACTAAAAAGATATGCTATGAGCAAAGGGATTCTCCTCTCCCAACTTGAATACTCTCTACCTCTTGTAGCATCTACCACCAAAAGAAACATTACCACCATCAAAACAATCTCCAACTCCTTCTGTCTCTTCATTATCCTTTCCCTGCCATAGGAACACCAATGTCTTGCACTAGTCAAAGCCAACTGGCTGCTGGTTCAGCAGTTAGCCAATCTACTCCTTGAATCCCAATTTTACCTACTCCTGAAAGAAAACATTTGTCCTTCTCTTTTCTTTAGCTTACTTAGGCTACATCATATAACCTTAGATCTCATAGTCACTCAGTACCTCTCTTGCAATCACATAAAAACAAAAATGAGTGCTTTAACCAGTCCCTTTCCACCCTTGAACCCAAGCTCTGCAAGGATCTTCCATCAAATATTAAAGACCAGTCTAACTACTCTTCCTTCCTGAAACAGCTTAAGGAACATCTCACAGCAAAGGTTGCTTGTAAGTGCACTTGCTTCAGGCTACATAACTTACTCCTTTTAATCTCTGACACATGCTGCCCATCATTTTCACTATAATATATCTTCTGTAACTCTTAACATGTTGCTACTCTAACAGAAGTAAAACTGTACATAGTGGTTTCTGTTCACAACATTTTTAAATCATTTTTGTATATTAACTATTCCTTTGTTTTTTTTTTGTGCTATTTTACTGTATAAATTATTCTTATGTTTTTCACTTGATGTGTGTTCATATTCTGGACTGAAACTGAAACTGGTCCAATTGGATCAGTGCTCTATTCCAGTTAACAAACTATATAAATAGAATAAATAAATTATAAAGCAGCTGCATTGTATATTGCTAGTTATTTTTTCTTTATATATTTTAAAATTATTAATTAATGAACAACTCCAATAAAGAAACATGACATTTAAACATCCTGCAAATAGCTATTTACAAAAGTCCATATTCAAACAATATTCATAAGTGAAAATGTGTTAAAATTAAAGCAGAGAATCAACATTCAATTAATACTTTTCTAATAAACATTCTGCTTTCAACCAACTATTTTGCTTAGAATTATTATGATTACTTCTTATCTTAATAACATGTAATTCATTATAACAGACCATCTTTACAATATTTGTAAATTTGACAATTGAGGGAGTATATGAATTCTTCCAGTTTTTAGTAACCACTTTTTTAACTATTGCTAAAATATTCCAAAGAAGATGATATTGTGACTTAGGAATAACCAGAGGAAATGGAGCATTAAATATCACTAAAGGTTTGGTTAACTTAAAATTATCAGATCGTAATGCATGCATACATAATTTAACATTTTCCAAAAAGATTTTAAAACCTCACAGTCAAAAGTCATATGTTGACAATCTGCTTTTGTACTAGAATTGCATCTCCAGCATTTAATATTTTGTTTCTTGTACGTAATTTATATTTTATGTGTAGTAATAAAGACTTTATGTAAAAATTTCCACAAATATATTTCCCATATAGAGATGTTGAAGTATTTCTGGGTGATTTTAAAATATTAAAATCAATTTATATGTGTCTGAAATAAAGTTATTATTTAATTGATTAAAAATGTCCCAATAGTTATCCCTCATTTGATCTGTGTGGTTTTATTAATTTACAGATATTTGATCTACACCCTTTATTATTTAATTTAGTTCTAGATTTTATTAAATAGTCAATAAGATCGGGAAAGTGTTTTTTATCAGTGTTTCTTATACTTCCTATTTTAGATACTAAATGTTTGTTAATTAAGAAAAGCTGACAATGTGGTGTGGTATACTAAAGATTTACCCATGGTTGGTGTGGTTTAATCACGAGGGCGAAGCCAACCATGAGTAAATTGCAGTTTACTACAACCACGGAGTTGGTTAAACCTATTATGGAATGACATTATTTAAGAAAAAAATACTTACTTTTCTTAAATAATGTCTTTATATAATGCCTCTGTGCTGCCCTTCCACAGTTTTGTGGTATCCTTGGGCTTTTTCTGATGTACTGCACATGCATATTGGACTTGTGTTCCCATGCTTATGCAGTACATCAGTGCTGTACAAAGGAAGCAACAGAGAAAGGAAGCTTTCCGTTGCTTTTTTTTTTCTTGAGTTTTGCATAACGTACCTGATTATCCTTTTATTTTTATCTGTACCATCTCTCTTGTTCATTTCCTCTTCCATTTTCTTTTTTTGTTCGTTTAAAAAAAAAATAAAAGCAAAAAAATTGAGAGATATACTAATGGGAAAAAGTCCGGGTGTCTGGACCTTTTCCCGGTGGTATATTCATGAATTTATGATGGGCACGCTGGCTGGGCTGGCTAATCAGCGTGCTCGTTTTTGAATATTAATAGCCAGTAATTGTATAATTTGTATTATAAGCAAGTTATTTGGCTTAAAATTATGTTGTCTCATTAAGTATTCTAAAGTTTGCATTTTTGTTCCATTTAATAATTGATTCAAAAATATATATCTTTATTTTGTATGATCAACATTGTATTTATATTTGAAGACTCTATATACTCTTTTGTAAAAGCTATAGGAAATAATGTAAACATGCAAGTCTTTAAGTCAGAATTTGCATAAATAAAATTCCTAAAGTATTCAGAATATTACTAATGTGATTGGAATGTGTTATTTTAAAGTTATTTGTAAAAAGCATTTTTTATTAACCAAATAAAGTTAGTTGGCAAAACTAGATACTCAAGCTTTAATATATTTTATACATTTCAAGCCATATATATTCATGTACTGTTTTTATTTGAATAATCTGTATTTAAGCATAAACTTATTATTTTGAAAACAGAGGACAATGTATATGATTCTATATCCAGAAAACCAATTACCCCATCTTCCCATTTCCTTATATGATGCTCAAAGATATCTTAGGTTTATTAGGGTACCAAATAATTTACTAAGGATAGTGTTTATTTTCTTTAAATATTTTTAGGAGGGGCGATCGATAGGTTTTTAAAAACATACAATATTTTTGGCAAAATTATCATTTTAATTAGAACTATCTACTCTTCCATAGTAAAAAAGACACGTTTCCATTTGTTTGTTAAATTGTTAAAGTGTGATATTTTTTACAATGCATTAAAATTTAATGAAACTATGGGGGGAATTTAATGAAGCCTACACAGACTTTTTTCCCCATGTAGTCACAGTGGCACACTGCTTACAGGAATGTAAGCAGGTTTGAGATCCAGTAAACAGACCTGGTCAGCATGCATGCACGAGCCTACATGGAAGCATCTGTGACATGCAAATCACCTAATAAGCATGCAAATAAGGGCGGTAGTGCAATCTAAGAGGCAAATAGGCAGTCCTGCAGACCTTGTGTTGGTGTCTGTAGTGTACATGGAAAAATTCCATGTACAGGATTTGAAACAGACAACAGGGGATATAAATGTGTAGCGAGATGGACAGAAATAGCATAGCAGACACAGATATGTGCAAAATCATCCAGAGTGTGCCCAAAACTGTATGAAAAATAATGTAGAATAATTTTATTTTTTTAATGACCTGGGTATGTTTGCACAGCGTACTGCAGTGTGCAAAACTGCTTTTATGAAAAAATAAAAAATAGTGTAAAAAACAATGTTATTAGTATGTGACAGCAATGTATTATAGGACCCAGTGTGGAGTATCTACAATGGTGGGATAGTTCTGTTGCTAAGGAGGCAGGGCCTGGAACCATGTTGTTTCCAGGTTGTGTGCATGGATCACTATGCAAATGAGCTGGGGTTACTGAATACCAGAAATGGGCATCCGTGTCCTCAGATCCCATCTGTGTAGGCACAGAACAATGTTGGTGTCCACAGAAGAGGATGCTGCCATCAAAGTGGGGTGCGTCTGAGGCTTGTAAGCTCACTGAAGATCAGTGGCACCTGTTTGTGCAGCATGGTGCTCTGCTAAGCAGGAGGGTGTATACAGTGTCTGCTAAGCTTTGTTTACCTTTGGGGCTCAGGTTTCATCATGTCTGATCATGTTTGCATGGCGTGCTGCCATGCTGAGTGTGACCTTTTATGGGCCCATGTACACTGAGTGCTGAGCACTGTTTAATTTCAAAGCATGTGCTTGTACAGCATGCTGCAGTGCTGAGCAAGGAAGGCTGTCCAAAAAAAAAAAATTGGCTAAGAAAGGCAATGATATATTAAGTACTGATAGTGCCTGTTTCACTTAATCTAGCGCCATTAATAGTCCTTAATGATGTACTTGGCAGGTGGAATGCATCAAAGGTAGCCAACCAGAAAGGTAGCTCCTACAGCAGAGCACTATAAAGGTTGCAAACACCCTACAATCAGATTTCAGCCTCATACTCTGCACCAGTGAAGTACAGACCTGGGAGTTTTATCTGAAGGAATTCTAGCAGCTGCTGCAGGTCTGCTACATATGTATGTGCTAGATCCTGAGGCCAATGCTGCTGCTGCTGACCATAGGGCTAGACTGAGAAGAAGAAGAGTGTTCAGGCCCAGGGTAACTTCTCAGGAGCTACATGAGCTGGACATTGTAGATAACTACAGGGCGGACAGGAAGATGCTACAAGAACTCGCTGAGCTCTGCCAACCTCAACTCAGACACAGAGCCAACAGAGCAGAACCCATCTGAGTGGAAACAAAGGTATGTGTATCTGTTAGGATACTAGCTACAGGTACTTTCCAAAGACCAGTTGGGAACATGATAGGGATCTCACAGGCATCAGCATCCAGGGTACTCCACCAGTTCCTAAATGCCCTGCTACCACATGTCAGTGAGCACATTTATTTTCCCCTCACCCCTGAGGTGAGGGTCAGCAGTATGTAAAACTTATACAATGTAGCACACTACCCTGATGTACTGGGTGCCATAGATTGCACTCATGTACACATCAAGGCACTGCCCGGTGAGGAGGATAGAATCTACGTCAACCACAAGGGGTATCACTCCATCAACTGCCAAGTTGTGTGTAATGCCCAGGGCATTATCATGAATGTGTGTGCTGGCAGCCCTGGCAGTTATCATTACTCCCATATCTGGCATGCCACACAGCTGTACCAGATGTTTGCTAGTGGAACATCCCACATGGCCATTTACTAGGGGATGCCGGCTATGCACTGGAACTGTGGATGATGACACCCATCAGAAAACGCACACACACCTATGGAAGAACATCATAATGAGGCACACACACAAACTAGAAACATCATAGAGTGTGTGTTTGGGCTTCTGAAGTCACGGTTCTGGTGCCTCGGTATTTGTGGTGGAGCCCTGCAGTACTCTCCATCCACATGTGCACAGATGTTCATAGTATG
>NC_056735.1:1011730577-1011915577 GCF_019279795.1 Protopterus annectens | reverse complement strand
AAAAGAATACTGGACTAAACAAGTACATGTCAAGTGATATAGACACCCTGTGCATCAAACACATAGTAGCATTTCCCTGCATAGATGGCACATATGGCAGGAATGTGGCAAAGGAATCATCACATGCACAGGGTGTGGTGTGGGTTGCCAGAGGCCTAGGCTGTGCCAAACAGTTGACAGCATGTATGTGAGTCAGGAGGGGTGTAGGTTAGATGGGCCATGGAGAGGTGCTGTGTGTGTCTGTAGGTGGCTTTCATGTGATAGTAGTGTTTGAGTGTATGCGTATACATAGTCAAGCCCAGTGCTTGCCCTACACATGTGTATGTTGGACATCTGTGGACCGTACATGGTAGAGTGGACAGTTCACCATCACCGGCCATGAGCACAGGAACTGGCTCTGCCAGGACTAGCACTGGCACCACCATCCCTGTGGTCAGGTGCAGTGCTAGTACCTAGTGGTGACTGTAAAATGCTGGGGCTGTGTCCCCATGGTACTACCCAGGACCATGTGCTTATGGCCTGCCATGTCATGGTGTGGACAGCACACTTCCCTCTGTAAAGCTGGAGGTACTGCTACTATGGCTTCACAACTGTGCATGGCCACGTGGACTCTCAGCAGATGGTGTTGCTGACCTATGTCCACATGTCTAACATCCAACTCAAACCAGATGTTCCAGGCAGACAATGTGCTGTCCAAGACAGACATTGTCTCAGCCCACCATCTGTCCACTGCATCAGTGAACTGATCCAGGCTGTCCCAAGTTTTGTGAAGGCAGTCACGGATGTCAGACTGTGCTGCATCCCTAACCCTAAGCATCCATCTGGCGTTGCATTTAGAACATGCATGTGCCTCCATGATGGCTCAAAACATGTGCCAAATGACCTCTGATGTGACATCTGCAACAGGTGGTGGATGGACAGCAGTCCTCATACAAGTACCCCTGTCAATATGCCTATGTGGGATCTTGCCAGCTCTCTAGCTATGGCCAGTGTCTACACTTACTGATGCCATAATTGCCACACTGTCCTGTTCAATGTCACCACCCTCTGACTGTCCAATATCTGTGGCCTCTGTGGACTGGGTATGTGTGGGCATATTGACTGTGTGCAGTGACAATGGGGCAATAAGAGGGATGTCAGCCTCTGAGACAGATTTATCCCCCAAGAACTCCACCTGTGCCTCACTATGGCCACCATCATCATCACAGTCCGATGAGATACTGACATCAGGTTGTGAGGGGGACAGACTCTAACCCCTTGAGTCACATGTGAAAACTAAGACAAATGCAATACATTATTACCTGCACTTTTATGTATGGTAATCCACACAGATGCATACAAATGAGGATCCACAATTGCATTACCAGTCTCACATCGTCTAACCTCCACTCCCATGAACAACAGAGAACCTCACACTAACATACACAGACAAGTCAAGCCATTTATTACATGCACATCCAGGTAAAGTTGCCAGTACAATCTGTCTGTAAAGTATGCAATATGACACTATACATTATAGAACTACACACAAAATCCAGTACAACCTATCTTGAGAATGATATGCCAGCAGTAGTGTCACTACCTCAGATATGTATCATTTACCTTTTGTTTTGAAAAGGCATATTGGAATATTGCCTCATGTATACCAGGCTGTATAGCCGCTCATAACTATAAGTGCAAATGTGTAGATGGTATTTCAAATATACACCTGTGACGAACCAGTCTATGAACCGTAGTTAACTGTTCCAGAATGGAACATACAAATATTCTACTCTGGTTAAATGCAACATTTGTCATAGGGCAATATGGCAGCCCTCAACTTACATAGGGTATATATGATCCTTAAGAAAACAATATCACACTTACCAGGTAGAGGACCAGGGGCGAAAAGGTGATGGAGAGATATTGTCAACACCACCAAAGGTTGCAGCACTACAAGGTAATATGTGCATATATCCACATGTACAGTAGCTGCTGTGATACTGTCTCTATTGCTGACATTCTGAGTATGTGTGCACAACTGAGTGCAAACCCTAACACCCCCCAATGCAGATAGACCTAAGACCCATGTATAGCTATGTACAGCCTGCCACAATGACTGATACAGTATTACACTTCTGAAGGCAGTATGCTTACCCGGCTGCTCCTCTGCTGTGGACACTGTTGACACCTCCACAATGTATGGTGTGATGGATGCTTGGGAGCTGTCATGTGTTCCTATGTTCACCAGGAATTCCTCTGTGGCTGAGAGTGGTTGTACTGTTGCAGGCCCTCCACCAGTGGTGACACGATCCCTGGCAACAGCAGCTCCCCTTCATTGTGCAGCATTCACCATGTCTGTGGCCTTGTGTCAGACCTGCTCATAGATCCTGTCCTGTTGGCCAATTTGATTGACATCCCACACAAGGTCTGCCCACAATGCTGCCTGCTTCTCCCGAGTATGCCTCCACCCGGACAACAAGATCTGATGGCACTGTCTCAGTCCATCCACTAGTATGTCATTCTCTACATCTGAGAAGGGGACATGTCTTCTCCTGTACATGATTCCAGAAAGACAACAAAAGGGGAAAACATTACAGGACCAGATAAGTGAGTGTCCACTACGTACAGATCCAGCACACCCATAATGGCCTGCACTATCCACTGCACCCTCACACATAATACCCCACAGTCTGGCAACACTCTACATGTATGGATACCACCAAAATAGTAACAATACTGGGGTATGCCCCTGTGTGCTGTGACAGATTCTGCTGTATGTTCCAAAACCCAGCACTGCAGTCTACTGTGGTGTTTCTCCTACGGACAGACTACCACTGATATGTCATATGGCCACTGCCAGACAATTAACACTTTGCTATTACAATAACTATATCGGGACAGTCCAGGAAGACTAGTGTGCCACAATGACAGAAAACAATGCAAACCTGCTGTAGTATATGTTCCATGTAGGCATCATACCTCTCAACTATACAGATGTCTGTAGAATGTCAGAATGTTTCCCTCATAGTTTTGGTCAGTTTTGGACAAACGTGGATCTCTGACAAATATTTAAACACTGTTGCTGAGTTTGGGTCTTGGTCTTTGCCCTGCTTTCATGTTGTAAGCAGTTGACAGGTATGTTAGGCATAGCTGTCCACCAAAGAGGGACATATGTCAACAGAAACAGGGACTTAGCCGGAGTACATCAAGGACATTCAGGGGCACTTTTAAAATGTTAGAACTTTGTATGTGAGACAGTGACTGAATGAGGGAGTCGAATTACAGTACATCATTTGATGTTACTGAAGTGGACACCCTTACTGATTGTCACAATGTATTATGTGTAATCCACTAGCCTTCCTACAACAGCCAACTCTGGGAGTGATTGACAGGGACAACAGCTGAGATGTGATTGAAAATCATGGACAACTGAGAGGCATGCCTATAGGTGTAGGACAGCAAAGTATCACGGATATGTCATTACCATAGATCTAAGACAGGCTTACTGTTGTAATCTCTATTCCCCATACCTCTAGCCTCCCATCTGCATCCTGTTATATAGCAAAATCTATTACATACCTGGTGGAGTGCAATACTCCTTTTTTGAACTTTGCTTCTGGTAATCCTTTGGAAATATGCTCTCCATGTGAGTTAATTCTCATAGAGACCTGTTCCACATAAGCGGCTGCTTGCCTTTTTAAGGTACTGCTCATTATCAGTTAATTGCCTCTGCACCAATTTGTGTGTTAGAATGGCTAATTGTGGCCAAAACAGCTGAATTGCACTACCATTGGCCAATGACATGCCACCACAGTGCAATATATAAGCCTTCATATAGACCTGGGGCCCTTTCTTAGTTGTTTAGATTGACATTACTAAGGTGTGGAGAGTACAGCATCACAGATGGTAGGCACCATAACTGTCAACTATAGAGCTTTATGAAGTATGTCCACAGTTTTGCCTCATATATGTGGTCAATGTCTCATGACATTGTGGTCATCTGGCAGTTCACTGACAAACATCATGGGTTGAGGTCAGTAAGATAAGAGATACACGTGAGTGTCAGACTTCATACCTGTCAGATTATGCATGCTAATGCAATATTTGTTATTTTATCAATGTATCTTTGTAGGGGCAAACCATTGCACATGACTCTATCTGTGGGTCTTTGCCCCCCATTACATATGGCTGTGTCAGGATCCCTTGTTCTAGAGGGGTGGGAGGTATGGTATGTCTGTAGCAGCTAACTTTACATACAGCTGTGTTAGGTACAGGCTGCAGCAGCTGCTGCAGGCTAGCACAGATAGGGGAGAGTATGGACACTTTTGAGGACAGCAAACTGTACATGTAACTTTTGCTGCTGTGTCAGCCCTGTTGTTATGGAAGAGCCGGGGTGAGGGTACCCTGTACAGTCCAAGTGAGGCATGTGATTAAGGTACATCTGTTATGCAACAGTACCAATAACAGAGTAGTAAGCAACATAGTGATAGGCTATACGGATATGTGCATGTGTTTCTATCTGTAAGCCTCTGACTTGCAAAACTGGGTAGCAGTTCATTAACTAGCAGTAACCTGTGTGGATTAGGATTGCATGACTTAGCCATTACATGTGGTCTTCACAATAATGTAATTGAACTGAACACAAAACTGGATTTGAACCCAGGACTGTGTGTGGCAAAAATGTTCTGTATGCAAGGCATTTAACAGACTGGGCTACTGAGTTGCTGCAAAAACATGTATATTTGCAAGATATATGTGCACACATATAGACTGTGACAAACATTTCTAAATACATCAGTATGTACATGGCTTTATATGGCTGAATTTCTGCACCAGGGTGCCAGGTGTACATGTACTTTCCCATTGCTGCCTTTGCAGGTGTCTTTCCAAAAGTTGCTGATAGAAGAGCACATATACCTGCTATCAGAGGCCTCACTTACATCCATTATCATTTATCTGGCTGTCTACTCGTGTATTATTGCACCAGAGTCCAAGGTACACTCCAATTTTTCCCATTAGTTTTTATTTCAGTTACATGGCTAATGACTGCAAGTGGCAATCAATAAGTTTTGCTGGAAACACCTGTTTTAAGTCAGGTCTGTTTGGTATGGTGGGTTAATGCAGTGGACTGTAAGTGAGAAAGGCTGCGTTCAAAACTTTGTAGAGATGCTTATTTTATACATGTGTCTAACAATGCAATAAACACATTTAATCATTAAATCTCATTTACGCTTAGCTTAATGAAGCGGCACAGTGTGCTGCACTGCACCATTTCACTTAGCTCCATGTAAATCTGCACTAAAAAAAAAAAAAGAAAGAAAAGCAAAAGGGGGTGATAAGAAAGTGGTGAAATGGGGGCAAGCAGGGGGGAAAACATAGCGAACGGCAGATAGGGATGTGCAGGAAGGGTGTAGGAAAGAACCAAAGCTGTGAATATCTTGTACAGCAACAGTTCTGCATTTTGGCAGATTTTGTAAATGAATTTGGACTCTCAAACCCCAGAAAAAGGGGGTGAGGACAACATAACTGTATTGCCAAGCCAATTAGATCAGATTAGTGGTGTCTGAATGACACATGTGTAACAGGGAGAGCTATTTATGGGCCAATATTTTTTGGGACAGGTGCCCATTTTATTTTTAAGGTGAGAGTAGAATGAAGGGGAAGAGACATAGGTACTTGTGTGGAGGTAATTTGGATAGGAAAGGATGCATTTGCAGACAGACAAGACAGCAGACAGGGGCAGTGTGTGATACATGGGGGATTAAACACCTTTGATGGGGAGGGTGTTGTGGAATCCAAGTCACACGTGCCTCCATACAGCAGCAGCATGACTCATGTTCTCACCCTTGGGACAGTCAACACTGCTTCTTCACCACTCTGAGGGTGACTGTGCTGGAGGCTGGTTTCCAGGGCAGGCCCCTCCAGGTCAGCCAGTGTTCTCTCAATCTGATGCAGATGGTGTTCATAGCTCCAGTGAACAATCCTGCACAGCATGACTAGAAGTTGATCCTGGGTGACAACAGTGCCTCCACCACCTCTCCCAGGGGAAGGCTGCGCCCTGCCCCTGAGGTGGTTCCACCGAATACCTCAGGTGGTGCAGGGGCAGCAGAGAGGGCACCACAGGTCTGGGTCCCAGACATGCTAGAACCCAGTGCCACAGCCAGTTCAGGCAAGGTAGGCTGATCACCAGGAACTAGCCTACCCAGACATGTTGTGGTAAGGGAGGTATAACAATAATTATAGGTTATTAAAACATTGTTAGCAATAACAACATGGCAGAACACTGGAAATAATTCAGTTACATATCAATGCATATTATGTGAAACACAACAATAAATAACAGAGCAGTCAGTATAACAGCATGCAAGTAACATTTACAGCATAAGGCCAACAAAATAGATAATTTAACAAGATAGGTTAATATGCATCCATTATAATACATAGCAGTAATAAAACACATGCCCCAAAAACCATTAATGTAACAACATATGTTAGTAGTAAACCATAACCAATGATTAACAGCAATAAATAAATGAAGATAAGAGGTGGGGAGAGAGAACAAATCAGTGCATTAGTAACATTGCAGCTTACTTCCTTGATAACAGTACTACTATCTACTCTCTGGGTCTGTATTTTCTTTATGAGTACAGTGAGTACAAGGCTCCTGTAGCAGATGTATCATGTACATACCTCTCAAGCTATATGCATGGGACACTATATGCCAAATGGTAACAACTGCTGGTACACAGCTACATAGAATGCTTGTATATCAGGTGGACCTATATAACTACTAAGTTGTTCTGTGGGCTGAAATGGTGATACTTTGCAATCTAGGTGCTCATTGCTATGGTATTCCTGTAACAGGTGGCTTACACACTATTAATTACATAACGTGAAATCATGACAATTGAGAGCCATGTCTGTGTACAGTAAAGAAACTAAACAGCAGTCATGCCTTGGCTGGCAGACATGGGAATAGAACCCAATAGCAGTGGAATGTATTACTCAACTGCAGCAACTTTTAACAGACACTCTAGTCATACTGTCATACCAGGATTACACATATTATTTCTGACTGCACATTGCTGATTTTTCACATTCTTGCTAATGATTTTAACAGTATGGGAAATCCAAACACACAATTATCTACTCATAATATGGGCTACCTCACCCACTTACCTGTAGTTCCTCTAGAGAGAGAATTTGTGAGCATTATGTAACTGTTACTGTAATATTTAATGCTACATAGCACTGAATTTGAGCCCTGGTCTGTGTGTGGCAAAATGTACTATATACAGAGCATTTAACAAACTAAACTACTGAGTCACTGCTGATTACTGACTGACTGATATTTGCCTAGAGCTTACATGGAATCAAAATATGAACTGGCAGTAGTACTACAGTATTATACTAGATTGCATTGACAGTAGAACAAACATGCATGAAATACAAGCATAACACATATAGTAGGTATGCTGTACATCAGTATAAACAATGCTGGTATACACAATTTATTGTCAGTGGGTTGAAATATCTGTGAAGTCAACAAACAATACAATATCAGTTCATGGAGTGGGCTACATTACCCATATACTTTGATTGCCTGATGTTTGTGGATGACAGAGCATTATGTGAATAATATTGACCTAGAGACAGCCTTGAATGGTACTATACGAGTTAAACAATACAATTGGCAGCCATTAAATTTGCATTTGCTATACGTGACTGCAACACCTTACCTTACAGCCTAAATGCATACAGCTCTACTGCAATGGTTACAGCAAGACAATCCTGTTGTACACTATTTTCCTTGGTGTTATTGGTATTGTTTCATATTTTATTGCAGAACAGTTGGCATTATTTATTTCTTGCAATACAGCTCTAATTCCACATTTATTGCACTACAGACTATATTGTATATACTTTAATGCAGTTACTGGTATTGTTTCATGTTTTTATTGCACAACAGTTGGCATTTTTCATTTCTTGCAGTACAGCTGTAATTTCACATTTATTTCACTACAGACTTTATTGTATATTCGTCCATGCAGTTAATGCTTTATCCTTTCCTGCTTATTTCACTACAGTTAGCACAATACATCCCTACACACCACACTCATGGCCCAACCTGTCCAGGCACCTGGCATGCGACTCAATATTGCAAGCCCTCTCTACTGCAGATGTTGAGAGAGAAGCACACTATTATGCATACCAGTTTTGCAGACATTCAGATTAGATATTATTGAAATAGAGGTAAAATTACTCATATACTTGTGGGGAATTCCCTGCATGAGATTTTTGGACCCAGGTGTCCAAGACTTCCCCCTTTCATCATTTCAGGTCATCATGGTGATGACAGTACTGCTCACTTGTGCGGAACATACCAGTAACAGTGGAGGGTTCTCTGGCCAGCTGGTCCCAGGTCTCTGCCTTACACTCTGAGCCCTGGAAAACTCCCTGCAGCTGCTAGTGATCAAGATTTTTAACTAGGAGTCCAACCATGACCCTGGACTTCAAAATACCCCAACATTGAGCTCAAAAGAGTGCACCTTCACCAACACCAGCCATAGCACCTGTCAGAGGAATAACTGCAATGGATTCTACTGTATTCCCTCCATTTTGGCTTAATATTGGCTGTTTTCCTGCCTTTACATGTCATTGGGCAATATTCAAAAAAGTGCTGCATCACTTAGTACCACAAAAACCAGCGCAGCACAGCTAAGACATGCAAAAACTCTCAGAACTGGAGTCTTAGTGGAGCTTAGCAGAGTGTAATCCAGCCAAGCACAGCTCAGCAGTGCATAAACATTTGCAGCCATTATCATGTTTATGCGGTGCATAGTAGGACTCAGCAGGACTCAGCAGAGCTTAGCAGAGTACAGCAGACCCAAATTTTAAATTAGTCTCCAAAATGTGTATATTAAAATTAAACACTAATTTTTCTTCCATGTATGCAAACCCTGGACCTACTGCACATGAAACCATCACTCTACCCATTTAGCTACATGAATATTAATAAACCTGGTATACCTTCACATATACCACTAAACTACTTATAAGCAATGCTGAGCTCTGCACCGCTCCTCACAAACATGCTTAGATACACCAAACCATCACATTTAAATAAATAATTAATGACATATGGTTTCTATTTTTAGATGTCTTGCAGGTGTCTGCTGTCTTATCTGTGGGTGTTGCTTAGCATTGTAGTGCTTTGCACCATACAAACATGTTTTTTTTTTAATTTAGATAAAAATAAAATACTAGCACAGTGCAGGGAGTCTCTTACTCCTCTGAAGACATGATTATCACTACACCACTCCCTGCACTGATTCAATAACTATGTTCCTTTGCTCTCCCTTAACAACACACCATCATTAATATGCATAGTGCTGCCGAGGGGCAACTGTGTACACAGATGTGGTAACATTCTGTGTAGGCTCTACACTATGTCTACATGGATTTTATTAAATCCTGTGGTATATCTTTATAATTAGATATTGGAGTAATACCTAATTGTTTTATTTGGTCATTATTCAATTCAAAATCAACATTATTTTTAATTTATTATTTAGTTTTTTTATTAAGCAGTATTTTTTTTATTATTGTTAAAAGCTAGTCCTAATACTTTTTCTAAATCATGTAATGAATATATTAATGCATTTAATAATGACTCTGTATTTCCAGTTATTAATGAAATGTTATCTGCAAAAAGCTGTAGCTTAAAAGAATAGGAACCCATTGTCTCAAAACCTACAATGTTTTGATTCAGTCTAATAAAATTTGCTAATGGCTCAATAATCAAGGCAAAATGTAGAGGTGAAAGAGGGTATCCCTGCTTTGTGCCTTTATGTACTTTAAATGATTTTGAAAATATGAACCTATTTTAACATAAGCATAAGAATTTTGGTATAAACATAGAATAAGGTTTATAAACTTACTTGAAAAAATGTATTTGTTAAGAGCATCAGTTAACTATATCCAGTTTACTGAGTCAGATGTTTTGCTCAAATCCAAACTTATAACTGACAATTTTTTCTTTGTTTTATTAGCATAATCTATCAAAGAAATTATTATTTTAATATTATCCCAAGTTTGTCTATATAGGATGAATCCATTCTGCCATCTACTAAAATAGACAATATTTGTTTTACTCTAGTTTCTAAAATAGCCATAAAAATGTTATGATCTCTACTGAAAAGAGATATAGATCTATATGAAGAACATGATGTTGAATCTTAATCTTGTTTTAATATAGGAGACACTATGGTATATTTCCAAAAAAGGTGGGATATTGGCATTAATTTTAACCTGTAGTAAAAACCTTTAATAAAATAGTTAATGATCCATCTGGGAATATTTTATAATTTATTTTACTGTTTTTAGTTTTTTTAATTAAATCTTTAATTTCCATCTGAGTTATAGGCTTTTCTATGTTTTTATTTGCTGTAAATTAAGGCTTTTATGAATATGTTTACTAGGAAATTCTTTTATATATGTTTTGTGTTCCTATATTATCCAGTGTATTTAAACTTTCAAAATAAGTTCCAAAACATTCTAACATGTCTTCTAAATCTATAGTTTTTCTTATTTTTCTGATTTAAGACAATAATCATATGGTTAGCTTTATTCATTTTATTGGATCAGACAGCTAATTTATGCAATCTTACTATATTCAAATAACATGCTTGTAATTTATATTTCTCCAGATTTATTGATACTTTGGCAGGTGAGATTGGATGCCTGACATCCACTGGGATTGAATGATAAAGATAATGGTAAAGTTTTTTTTTAAAGAAAAAGTCTTAGGTACTAATTAGTGGCAATAATGTGACCTATCAAATTGTTTAAATGCTGTGTTGTTTTTTGTTGCATTCAGTGTGAAGAAGTCTTGCATATATACAAAAGGACTTACTGAATGGTTTTAATAAAGTGAGATTTTATGATTTATGTTTCAGCTATTTTTGTAGTTATTGTTTTATGACTCAGTGCTCCATTTTTTATTAACTTATACTTTATGATTTAAAATTTAAATAAAGTTTAAGTTTAAATAAATAAGTTTGGATCCTAAATCCTTACTCCCATTTGGTGTAAGTATCTTAGGATTATCAATTTCAATTCGTAAATCCAAAAGCTATTTTTTCCATTCCTTTCTTGCATGTATATACAAAATATATATTTTACCATAAATGTATGCTTTTAAACCATCCCATAAAATGATATCAGAAACTTCTCTACTATTATTGAAACATGGAAACTGTTATATTTCTTTTAAAAATCAGTCTTTGAATTGTTTTAGTTGTATTATATATGCTGGAATTCTATCATGATAAACTAATCTATTCATTTTAAGTTTTATAGTAAATGTTATAGCATTATGATCTGACAAGAGGCAAGATGATATGAACAATGAATATATAGCAATGAATTCATAGTTATAAGGTAATTAGCATCTTTTAGATGTAAGGTATCAATGAAATTTATTAAATTTTTAGCATAAGCTGTAGATCTGAATTTCTTCTGAGAACTAGAATAATCACTTTTCAGTAAACAATTAAAGACTCCAGCCAAAATTAAATTTCCTTTCACATATGATGTAATTATATCTAAATATTTTCTTGACTTTCTAGCTCCACCTCCTGAAATCAAATATATATTTGCTAAAGTATAAATTTATTGTCATTAAATAACCATAATGTTCATGCATTCTATTTTTATCTGAGTATACTTCTTTTACTTTAGGCATTACATCACTATTTTTTTCTAAAGAATAGCAATACCCCATCTTTTTTTTTTTCAAATGTGAGCTTAAAATTCCTTTATAATCTTTAGATTCCATTCCAGAAATATCATCTTTAATTGAATGTGTTTCCTGTAGAAACATTATGTGAGCTGTTTACATATTTAAATATTTAATTAAACTCCCTCTTTTACAACTATTATTTAAACCATTTATCTTCAATGAAATATATTTTAGTTGAGTTGTGTTACGGTTGAGATTACAAAATAAAAACTATTATAATCATTTTGTTATTTCCTTATAAATTTTAAATATCTATTCCTAAAAAGATGAGAAATTATCCTAATAGTCATAAATACAAAACTTGCACCATTCAATATGGAATAAAAAAAAAACAAAATTAACTTATGTACTAAAAACTTAACTATAAATATAGAACCCATCAAATAAATGAATATTGTAGATTTATAAGAAAACTCATGAAAACTACCTGTTTTATGCTAATTAAATAAAACTTTCTATTCTAATCTGTCATTTTTGCTACTGATAGATATTAATATCATGCAACTCAAATGTAATTATATAAATAAAAAGTGAGCATTAATATGAAAAATATTTTCAAAACAATTATGGATAGATAAGACATGTCTATATAAAGTAGCATCATGTTCATTATCGATACCTAATGCACATTAATAACTTTTCCAGAAATAATTCAATGTAAAGTAATAACATTTATGACCAATAGGATCAAAGAAGGATGAAATACACTAGATCAAATTCTCAGGACCAAATTTATCTTCTGTTCAGAAAGTATTATGAACTACAATAGCATTGACCAAAGAGCTAATTAAATTTGTTTCTTGTCTTTCTTCTTCTTTTTTCTTCATCCTTAACAAAAAAAAAAATCCTCCTTAAATAATGACAATAAGTACATATCTTATCTGAAGCTAAAATCCTGGAGACTCACAGAATGGCTTAGTTTTCCCGACTATTGGTCTTTGAAAATGCAACACTGAAATAATGTTTCCTGTTACATTTATCTAAAGAGATGAAAACTCAAACAAGAAATACAGTAAATAAATGACTTAAAAGATATGGAACTTTAACACAAACCATATTTAGATATATTAGCTTTAACAAGTTATTACAATAACTATCCATTTAATCAGGCAGTTTAAAACAGCAAATAAAAGCAAACACATCTGTACTTGCCCGATATAATTTCTAATTATGTAACCATATCCATTTAACAATTAAAACTTTGCAACTACAAATACATATATTTTACTGCATTAACAATAAATATTATATGTATATATGAATTTTACGTAAATTAATCATTTTTCTATAAAGTCACCATATTGAAGCTTATTCTGTCTACAGAATATAAATATATTACTACTAATATCTTAGTCATACTGATTTACATCACTTCATAAAATTAAGGAACATAATATTAAGATTCAAAATTAGTTTTTTTTTTGAGGAGATGCATTGAAGAATTACTTCACAGAGAAAGTGGTGTATGTCTGAACAACATTCCAAAAGAGTTAATATGACACAAAATTAATTCAATTTTCAATGGTGCACCAAATATTTAGCAAGAACATTTATCTATGGACAGTAGGCCTTCCCTTTTAAACAGCTTAAATCTACTTGACTGCTAATTTTCATAATTTATGTTTTCTGTGATATTATTTAATACAATAATTAAATCAGATTATCTTGAATATAATTTATAATTCAGAAATTCCCATCACAAGAAACTTAGCCAAAATTAAAACAAAAATAAAGAGGTCAATAGTCCAAAGAAATGACAAACATTAGGTCATGGTGAGCTGCCTGTCAGGTGCTAGGATCCGCCACATAACACAAGCACTCAGGTCACTCCAAGGCAAGTACAAATATGACTCAGTCATTGTCCATGCTGGTGTGAATGACCTGAGACGTACCTCCCTGGACTACATGAAAAGAGACATAGAGGAGCTCTCTGAGCATGTAGCCCAGGCCGGTATGACCCTGACCTTGAGTAGCATCTTACCCTCACCAAGAATGATGCCACAATATGAAGACAAGATGATCAATTTCAACAATTGGCTTAAGTATTGGTATCATTCAAAGGGGATCCAATGCCTGTCAGCCTGGGGTGACATGCTCGACAAGCCACGATGCTTCGCTAGGGATAGCTTGCACCTGTCACCCCTGGGCTTTTGGATATTGGCAAAGGCTCTTGCTACCCCCATAGTGCCTTTTTTAGGCAAGGCTCAAAAGACAAACCCACATCCATAGGTATCACAAGGGATAAGAAACTAAGAGGAATGCTACTCAATGCCAGAAGTCTAAACCTCCTTAGCATGGAGAACATCGATATCTGTGCAGTAACAGA
Organism: Protopterus annectens; assembly: GCF_019279795.1. Taxonomy (NCBI): domain Eukaryota; kingdom Metazoa; phylum Chordata; order Ceratodontiformes; family Protopteridae; genus Protopterus; species Protopterus annectens. The sequence continues at coordinate 1,011,901,466 of NC_056735.1, read as the reverse complement.
AACCTGGTGCAAGGCTCCTGAGAGAACCCCAGCACTACCAGGTTATACCTCATACCATGCTTTTTGGCCGCAAAACTTGGACCGAACCACAAAAGGAGGGGGAGTATCAATATTCGTCAAAGATACCCACACATCCAGGTTGGTGGCACAGCACGAAGCATCAGAGACTATCCATGTGCAACTAACAGTGGGTAAAACTGCCTTCCAGTTTATAGCCTGCTACAGACCACCCTCCCAAACCCAGGAACCCCACTCGGCCTTCCTGAGAACACTGGAAAATATGAAGGTCTCTCCAAACACCATTATATTGGGCGACTTCAACTACCCAAACATAGACTGGGAGCATTACTCTAGCTCCAACACCCTAGCCCAAAGGTTCCTAGAATTTATAAACTCAAATGCTATGGAACAACTTGTTACCACTCCCACAAGAGAGGAAAACATACTGGACCTGATCATCACCAACATGGGGACTCTATGCTCCAGACCAGAAGTGTATCCCTCACTGGTAAGATCAGACCGTAAACTAATCTCACTGGGTATTCGCATCCCGACCCCACCCCCTGCCCAGAAAACCACAGTGAAAAACTTCTCTAAAGCAAATTTCACACTCCTCAAAACCGAGGTGGAATCCTTCAAAGCCCCCGGGCCTGTGGAAAATATGGCCCAGACCACAGAATCCTTTATAAACACATTCTATGAACACCTTCAGGAATGCATGGATCATGCAATCCCAAATAAAATGAAGACCCAATCCTCCAAAGGCAGACGTCCTGTCTGGTGGACCCCAGCCATAAACAAACTATACAATAGAAGGAGGAAGCTACTACATGATAGAGCAAAATCCCAAAAAGGGAAGGCATCTCTGATCAGTATTAGCAAAAAACTACGGGCACTCATAACATCGTCTAAGGCCAGCTTCGAGAGAAAAATTGCACAGGACACTAAGGATAATCACAAGGCTTTCTTAAGTTATGTTAGGAACCTGGGTGGGAATTCCCAGATATGCTCAGAATTAGTCCAACATGACAAAAAATACACCGAACCCACAGACATTGCCAACATCCTAGCTGACAGGTTCAGCGCAACCCCCCCCCACTCCTCACCAAAAGGGCAAATATCTATCCCAGCAGAGTGCTGCCCCCCTGACATCTCAGATGCTCAGATAAGAGCCGCCCTCTCCAAAGCAAAAAACACAGCATCAATGGGACCAGACGGTGTCCCAGGCTGCATCCTACATGAACTCCAAGAAGAGCTAAACCCAAACATAAAACTACTGTTCAGTCTCAGCCTTACTACAGGATATGTACCCAAAGAGTGGCGTACAGCAACAGTGGTCCCTCTCCACAAAGGTGGTGCCTCAACAGATCCTGGAAACTATCGCCCCATAAGCCTGACTAGCTTGGTCTGCAAAGCTATGGAAAGGATCATCATGGACCTCATAAATAAAGATATTGGGGACCTACAGACACTGGATCCTACCCAGTTCGGCTTTGTTAAGGGCAGATCCTGCCTCTTAAACCTGGTCGATTTCTTTGAAACAGTCACCAAGGCCATTGACGAGGGGAAGGTGGTCCACACAGCCTACCTGGACCTCACAAAAGCCTTCGATACAATACCCCACTCGGGCATTATAGATAAGCTCACCAGCTTAAATATAAACCCCTATGTCACTAGATGGGTTGCAAACTGGCTCAAGGACAGAACCCACATGGTTAGATTTGCTGGAGCCATGTCAGACTCCAAACCAGTTACAAGTGGCATCCCACAAGGCTCAGTCCTGGGGCCTCTCTTGTTCTGTATATATTTCTCAGAGGTACAGGCCGACACGGAAGGACTGTGGCTGACCAAGTTCGCAGATTACTGCAAACTGGGTGCCATAATCGACTCTTCAGCTGACACAAGCATCCTCCAAAAGGGCCTCATAGAAACAGACAATTGGTGCCAGAGCCATGGCCTCAAGCTAAACGCCAAAAAGTGTATAGTCATCCCCTTTGGCAAAAACAAAGTGCCCACAAATTACCACATAGGTGGTAATCCATTAAGTACAGAAGAAGTAATTAGGGACCTGGGGACCCAAGTTGACAGCAATCTTTCATTTGACAACCACGTGGCCAAAGTTGTTAGAAAAACATTTTATATAGCCCACCTAATCATGAAGGGATTCACATCTAGATCAGGGGAGGTCATCGTGCCTCTTTACTCATCCCTCATCGGGCCCATAATTGAGTACAATGCCCCTTTTGGGATGTACATTACCAGACACCTGCAGCAACTGGAAAGACCCCAAAAGTACCTCACCAAGAGGATCAAAGGGCTCAAACAGATGCCATATGCTGCCTGGTTAAAGAAACTCCAGCTCAACTCAGTGGCATACCACCTGCTGAGAGGCGATCTGTGCCTGACGTATAAAGCCATGTCCAACCCGGAATTAATGGACAGGCTGCACCTCAGAAAATCCAAATCCCATCGAGCTATGCACTCGAGAGACTTGAACCTCAATACTAAAATAAATAGGACATGCTGGATGGACAGATTCATAACCAAGACACTCCCTTCACTCTGGAATAAAATCCCAGTCCAGGTTAGGCAGAGTCCCTCATTGACTCTCTTCAAGAGGAATCTTGATGAGTGGATGGGAGATCATAGGTTTACCCCGGGTATCACTTCTGTGTCACTGTTAGACAGAGGCACAGTATACTAACCTCGAAAAAGGGCATAGCAAAATAAATTTAAAATGGGTGGCGAAATCCAAACACACTCTGGCTAGGCTTATAAATGCTCTAGGGAAGATAGCCTATTATGAACCTATGAACCTATGAACATATAATTGCTACCATAAACCTAGACAGTCAATAGAACAAAAGGCTTTATGTCACCATACATCTCCCAAAATACATAAAGTCAGAAAACAGATTTCTATTACCATGAAGTAAACCAATCTTATTAAACTACCAGGAGAACATAAATTCTACCATGGACATACCTAAATACAAAACAAAATCTAAACACTCTACATAGATCAAAATAATCAATATGCTTGATGCAGCCCTTTTTATATTGTTTTTCGTCTTCCTCATTAGTAAGAAATAACTGTGGTTTAGCTGTTTAAACAACTAATTCAACTTCTTAATATAAACTTTCTTATAATGAATATTTTATTTTAACCCTAAGCAAATCTGGATATCCGTATTCAAATGTGGCATTTTTATATTATTTTTTCCTTCAACATTTCCTTTATTTGTATGACATTTTTGATATACTAACATTTATAAATCTTTATAAGTTTACTGGGGTTGACATGTGTATATATAAAACCTAAAGACATGTGTTCACTGCATACTAGAACAATATATGATTCAACCTTAGACAACCCACATGAGCCTCAACTATCACCTAATATCTGAGAGTATGCCTTAATCTCCGTGATCAGCATTTTATTATTTTGATGTAAATTAACTATGCTATATCTTTTGACTGGGGTGAGGAACTGGAATATTTCATACACAACACCTGCACCAAACATAACATAGATAATGACAAATTAATTACCACTGATCACACACATTCTATTTTCATGTCATTACATTCTGCAGCACACATACTGCCATATGTATTCAAAATCCTATATTCTATATAAAGACTGCCATTATAGATATACAGTACAGTGGAAATACAGACTTCTCTGTTATATAATGCTGATCTGCATGCATGACTATCATCACACATATATAAACCATGCTTCTCTTCTTCTCATTCATGCTATTTAATGACACTAGCTACAATGAAGTAGCTAGTGAATGTTTGGAGACTAGCAAATGCATTAGCATTCACAACTTTTCAACTTTGGACATACATGATTAAGTACGTCTATTTCCTACTGCATTTATTCAAGACACCTTGAGACTTAAGCGGGAAATAAGTATTTTAAAAAGAAAATAGAGTTTTGAAATGCTTGAGCACTATTTAGAAATTGTGCTTTTAACAGTGACTATAACAATTATTTACTTTAATGAACAGTTTAAGTTTTAAAAACAAAAGAAAAATGTGCATTATTCCATGACAATTACCATATATGAAACCTACCATTTTAACATTTGTAAAGCCCTTTTGCACAAAAGCAAATTATTTCATTTTATTGGGAAGAACTATTTATAAATTAAAGCTGTCCATAAATTAATCACTCACTAATAAAATAACCAGATGTAAACTTATTATGTTTAGCTAAGTGTAAGTAGGACATTACTCATACATCATTCATACTGACAAAATTTTAGAGATATAATTAAAAATGGGTTAAATTATTAAAACCAATGAAAAAAATATCCAAACAGATTGTTACCTTTCTGAAGACACTTCAGAATTGTAGTCTGTGCTAAAGTGTAAATTATTGAGAATAAATATAAAATATGTATTTGTCTCTAAGCTTTTTGTTCTTCTCTTTTACTGTCCAATTACTTCTTGTAGCCTGTCTCTTCAATGATGAATACAAGTCAATTTCCTCTGTAGTGTCCAATAAATTATTCTTTTGAACAAAAGAAACTGCATCTACCAATGACTCAAAAGTTTCCTGTCCATCTAGTAGAAACATACTTAATTTTACTGGATAGATCAAATGTGTTTTAATTCCAAAATTTTTAAGCCTCTTTAAAAAAGGAATGCATGTTTTCCTTTTGTAACTACCAATGTAGTGTACTCATTATCAAATCTTATAACAGTATCTCCTATTTTTATTGGTGAAGTATACCAGGCTGATTTTAGTATTAAGTGTTTATCTTGATTGGAGATAAGCCTGACTATTATAGATCTTGGATTAGATGGATTTTTTTTTTTACTTGAAGTTGTTGATAAGAATCTGTGAGCCCATTCTATGTGGAAGAAAAGAGCTTCAGGAAGGTTTAAGATTTTTGGTAGCCAAGAAGTTAAAAAATTAACCATGCTATATCCCTGCTGTTTCCATGGAACACCATGAGTTCTTATTTTGTTTCTCCTTGCTCTATTTTCTAGATATCCAATTTTGCCAGAAATGTATTATTCTGCTTAAGAATAAATTCATGCTGGATATTTGAAGTATTTGACAATTTCTTTAATTAAATTAATTTGCTTCTTACAATCTTCTTTGATTGTGTCTATTTTAGAATCAGAATTATCCATTTTTCAAAGATAATTTCTGTATATTATTAAGGATAGACTGTAGTTTCTTCTACACTGAAGTTCCTTGAGATGCTGCTTTAGAATGACTCATTTTCTAGCAGTTGTATTGATTTATATTTCTAACAGGAAAATATTTTAATTAAATATTTAAATAAATATACTGTATGTTTTCTTCAAAATAATGCCAGTTGTTTTTTGTTACAGTATTTCTCCTTTCCTGAATATTTTTTTATAAGTTTGATAATTAAATCCTTTCAAATTTAATTAAGAGAAGCAGAGCAACAATCTTATGCTGCTAGCTGTTTACCATCTTGGCTACACCTCATACATTGTTACTTTTAATTAATTACTGCAAGTGTGAGTGACTTATGCTTCATGAATTTTAAATCTTTTATTTTACATCGTGCCACACTATAGACATTTTCTCTGAATCTTATTGAAATACCACATGATTCAAGGGATTAAAACATAAGTACAACAAGAAAGACAGAACAAGGAACATTTAAAGGCCAGTGCATTTAGCTTCACAAAGTAATATTATTTTAATCTTACTGTTTTCTTAATGTCTACTTTCTTCTTTGTCTTTTATGTTGTTTTGGATTTCTCTTCCTCTAGTTTCCTGACACTCTGTGAGTATCACTTTTCACTTACTCACTATATCTGACTCAGCAGAAAACATTTAGGACCATATTTTACTGCTTAGACAAAGATTTTCTTGAATGGCATCTCACTGATCTTCCTGTTTTTTATCTCTGTATTTTCTAGGACAGCAGTACCTGTATTTTATATACAGCAGTTTTAAGATATTTGTTAATTTCAGTGAGTCCTGGCTGTTTTATAGGAATCTGAGTGGGAATATATTTTATTCCTTTAACTCTTCTGACTATGCTATTACTTTGAATGTCTTTATTTGGTGATTTGACTGGATTCTCATGGGAGTTTTAATTTTGGTTATGATAATTGTCCATTATTTTGCTTTTTTTTCAAATATGTCTGATAAAAGACTGGTGTAGTAGTTTGTTCTTATTATTATCCTTTTTCCATTAATGAAGGTCATTATTTCCTCCTCTTTTTTAAGTGTTATTTTAGTCTACTAATTTCAATATTTTATAGCTACAAGGTGTACCAGGATATGCCATTGTTGTTTCAACACAAGTCTTAGAATTGTTTTATTTGTTTCGTACCAACATTTGTCATTGTCAGACTAAAACTTTAAAGGGACATGCGATAATATTTGAATTGATATTTACCATAAGGATAAAAAAAATGGTGGATACCATTATTAGCCAGTCTTCTGTTTTGGTGACCACCACACTGTGTGTGTTTATTTGTTTTCTAGTCCAGCTTGGAATTAAACATTATGTAAAATGCAGCACTTCTGTTATTAGACTGTTAAATGTCTTCCTTACTGCTCTCTGTCTGAAATACATTCAGGAACACATGATTATTACATTTACTCCTCTAGAACTATTTTTGGGTCATCAGTTTTCCTGTTTCCTTCTCCACATCTAATGTGTTGAAATGCTCCTATTCTTGTTTGCAAAAAATAAGATGCATTTCCAGTTCGTTCAGATTGCCTGAAAAGTATCTCAGTTTATTTCAATTTCGGTCATTTTCTCATGGAAATTCAGTGTAGTTCTGTGATAATTTTCACTTGCTTCACTACTAGAGAAGTCCTTGAATTAAAAGAACCATTTTTTTCAGGATAAGCCTCTACAAATGTTTAAACTAGATTAGTTTTCTTCTCTGTGATTTTTTTTTGTTTGTTTTTTCAACTTCTGAGTTTCTTTAAAAGTCTTTTTTCTTTCAAAATGTTTGAAGTCACTCAAGAACTGGGAAATTATGCTAAAACAACCATGTTGCTAGCATGCCACTATATACTCCAAAAATAAATATTCATGAAATTCGTTTAGCTATTGACTACTTTTCAATGGTGCACAGTTTTCACATAAGTCTTTTCAAATTTCTTTACTTGCCATGAATAACATTTAACACATTTCCATTATTTTGCAATGCTCTCCAAAAATGAGAGTTTCTAATTCAAAGTGTCTCTATGTAAATGTCTCAAAATTCATTCATTCTTTTAAACAGGATAATGTCTTGTAACATGGAAGCATGTTAAGTTGTCTTCTTTTCTGAAGTTTCCATCATTACAATAATACTTCTAGCTTTTTTATCTATTTGTTTAGTAATGGTATAATCTAGTTTCATTTTGTAAACTATTCATTACCCTCCATTAAATTACTTTTTTTAGTTTTTTACATGTTTTGTACTTCAAACGTATTCTTTCAAAATATGGTGGAAGACTTAGAATCCCTGATTTTTAGATATGCCATTTAATTTCCAGATCTAACAAACTTATTTGTATCTGCTCTTTTCTGCTTAATTCTGATACATTTTCATATATTTTGAGTCAGTATATGATGCAAATATTTACAGGCTTAGAATGTTTATTTAATAACATTATCTTTCCTGTCCAAGTAGAATTTTATTTAGGATAACTTTGTTTCCATTTCTTGAAAGGACGGGGATAGTATTCTAGTAGATGCAAAGTATATTACATTTATGAGACATGTTCAGTATTTTAAACCCTAATATTCATTTGAACATCTCTGTGGTATCAGTAGCATATTTTATTTTATTATCTAATTATACCTCTATTTCAGCAAAAAATAAGGATTCAAGTGTGATTTTAAATAACTTGTCTAGTCTTCATGTGATAAGCATACATGTCACTACCACTGCATTAAATAGGTAGTTTCATTAGCAGGAAATTACCAATTGAACTTCAGTGTCCATCTTGGGTTATACAGAAGCAGCATTTGAATGTACATTTATGTGTTATGCTTAAGAAGTGGTTTAATAGGTGATGCAGAAGCAATAGTGCAATAGATCAAGTGCATTTAATAAAGCATTTGCTGGAAACTGTGCCAAAATAGTATAGCCAATGAAACAACACTAATCTATTACATTGTTCTTGTCAAAATTTGTGTTATTCTGTGTAGGGAGGGACCTTTCTGTTACTTTCTTGCTTGCCAACATTTGTAAGAACAATATTACTATGTGATATAAAAGCAAGTATGCGGTAAACACTTGAAATGTTATAAATAGACATGGGAAAACAGAGACCTGCACTGAAATAGCTTCTAGTTTCTTGTTTATCATCTTAAGTGTTCTTCATTTAATTTTATACAATGAAGAAGTATACCTTCAATTTCGTAAACATGTTTTATCTAATATAGTAATAATGTCACCAAAACTGACTTTGACTTACCTGGTTTCTGGATCTTGATTAGAAAGAAGGATGATACTTACATTTGGGTGCCCACCCAACCAGTATTCTCCATTTTTCTTGGTCACTCCCATCTCAGTACTACCATACATTATGCAGTTATGTTTTACATTTTGTCAGTATTGCACATTGTATGCATATTTATATGCAGATTTCCTTTATTCCTTTGAGATGTTATTATTCAGAAAGTATCAGTGGTGGTACATTGGGTGGCCACGAGGGTGCAGCGATTAGCTTTGTTGCCTCACAGCAAGAGGTTCTCCTGTTCAATCCTCGGCTGGGGTGCCTTCTGTGCAGAGTTTGCATGTCCTCCCTGTGGTCGCATGGGTTTGCTCTGAGTGCTCCGGTTTCCTCCCACATCCCAAAGACATGCTGTACGTGGATTGGGCACTCTATATTGGCCCTAGGAGTGAATGTGTGCGTGTGTGTGCCTTCCGTGGAAGGTCGGGTGCTGGGCTGACAGCTCTGCACTGTAAAACTCTACTGCCAATCATGAGCGGACAGGTGATTCGATGTGGCGACCCCTAAGTGGGAAAAGCCAAAAGAAGAAGAAGATCAGTGCTGGTACATTAGGCATACCTTTCTAAGGAACGTTCATCTTTGAAATGAAGACAAATTAAGAGAAGCTTGTTTGGTGAAAAAATGAAGATCAAACAGACAACATTCAGTCTATCACCTACAATGATTTTTTTTTTTACATTTGGTCCTAGACTGACTGACTTCTTTGAGCTTTGAACTTGTATTTATGGTGCAGTCATTTATGTTGTGTATATTGTTACCACTTTTGCACAGACACCGAACTATCTGCATCACTGACATTGATAAGGTGACATAACCACATTGCATTTGCTACTGCTACGTACTGTATTATTCTAAAACTGGTGTTTGAAAGCACACCTGATTATAGTATAGATGGAATTCTGTTCCACATGTGGCTGAGCATGGACTAATGCTATGCCATCACATAAATGTTTATCAGTAGATTTTGTGTTTGGCCATGTAACCCTTCATTTGATGTCTGTATAGAAAGACTCAGAACCTTGATTCTATGTTTATGCAATCTGAAATCTTTTTTATGTATATTTTTTTATAACACCATGTAAATGAACCTTAGTTCAAATTAACTATATTAATGCTGCATAAAAACAAGCAAATATTTAAAATCATTTCTAAAAAGAAATCTTTGATTTTCCAACCTTGGGTTCCTGGAAAACTAAAACTTTATTATGAGCCTCAATTTTTGTGTTCATCTGTTCTAACACTGTGTAATGGATTTCTTAAAGAAAGAAAGAATACATTTCTTATTAGTCCTGTAACACAGATCAGTATTCAATTACACCTCACTTAGCTTCACCAGACTGACTTATTTTTTTCTTACAGATGCACTGCCTCTGCATATATTATTCTTTCTGTTAATACTGTGTCTAAAAATCCAGTTAAATATATCAGTGTTAGAAAAAGTAGAAAAAAATAAGTATATTTGGCTGAGAGACCGGTGTTTCACTTGAATTTAATGTTCAACAAAATTTCACACATATTATTCAGAAGCATTCAAATAATAAGGATTCAGAAATTAAAATTTTAGTGCTTAGGCATAGTAATGTCAAGTGGTATAAGTTAAGGACCTAGATGCTTCAAGAAGCAGTCATAACAAGAGTTCCTTGAGAATTCTTCCAAGCACTGCCTGTAATGAATATCATTTGGTGTGTGCTGTCTTTAAGTGCTGCATAGCAATTGAATATATATATTTTTAAATAGCGCACAGCATGGAGTTCTTTACAATTTCTTTTTAAGTTTTCAGTAAGTCAAAGATATTATACCACCATGCTGAGTATAACTGAAGAACATGCATTAAAAAATAGCTGGGGTGCCCTGGCTGTAATCCAACCCATCAATGAGAAAGCTCCCATGACTACATATGCAGGAAAATACTTCACAGGGGAATTTAATGTTTCTGACATATTGTTAGGGAAAAAAAATCACACTTTGTTGCAAGTGATTGACAGTGACTACGCTATTCAAAGTTTTGAACACAGGACGCTCAGTATATAATCAATGGTGTTTTCACAGTTATTTCAGTCCTTTATTTGCACAGACAGCCACATGTGGAGTTTTCTTGACTAGGATTGTAGAAATGTTTCATTGTTTCCCTTACTTTAGTTTTCTATTTTGCATGGATAACTTGTATTTGCCAAAGTAAAGACAGGCATGGTTACAAGAAAGATCACGTGCTATAGAAACTAGACTATATTTAAGACTGTATTGCTTTTCTGCTCTGCCTAACCAAAAAATTGCCCACTCTTTGGTATCAGCAACATAACCAGACTATACAGCCAGAAGATTTCAAGACATATGAAGCAATGCTAGTACTAAGAGGCCTGTGTTTAGAGTTTCTCATATGATTCTCACATGCAGACTTTTCTTTAACCATGTACCTTTTATGTAGTCATGGGAGCTTTCTCATTCATGGGTTGGATTACAGCTAGGGCACCCCAGCTATTTTTACTGCATGTTCTTCAGTTATACTTACTTTATCATAAGGTATATCCAATCTGAAATTAACTCACGGATCATTTGCACAAATTGTGTATTGTATTTGTCAATCCTGAAAATATTAAAATTATGCCGCATTTATTGTACAATCTCTTGTGTTATTTACACAAACACGGGAGTTGGCAATTAAGATGCTGCCCGACAAACAGTACATAAAGAATTTACTTTGAAATATTTATGACTGATTGTTAAAAAAATGCATGCATATTGATAGTCATTTCACACAGCAGGAAGCTCTGCTACTCTCAAATTTTGTTAAGGCTGTTTTCTAACATCAAGGCATCCAGAAGCCAAAACTGATAAAAATGTATTGATTATGTAGAACTGACTGGCTGTTTATAACTCTGTATTACAGCAGGGTAATGATGTGTAGAAATGAATGCTTTATACATGAAGATATTTTTATATAAACAATGACACAAGGCACAACTAGAACAAGTCATTATAATTTCTTAATGTATGTGCATTCAAGTAGCTTTGAATTTACAGTTTATTAAATGGTGACATGAATGTGAGCATTTTTTGATATTGTTCTTATAACCCAAATCTTACTTAAGAAAATACTGTAATGCGTTGCTTGTGATATTATACTTAACAGACTGATATGATGAATCACTGAAGAAATTTTTGTAATGATGTTTATGTCATTGCTTCATTAGTTCCCAGCATCTTAACACATTACAAAATCCTGGAACCAGAAAAAGAAATGCCACAGAAGCTACTGGTAGGATGCCCAGCCAAATGAGTGAGCAGTGCAATCCACAGCAAAGTGAATTAAATGTTAAATGCCAAGGAATCAAGTCCTAATAACAGATTCCGTGCTTTTGTTCCATAACTTGCAACTTCTTCACAATCTTGAACTTGATTACACCATTTCCTTTAATACTAAACTTTTAAAGACACAGTAAACATTTTTGATATTTATAAATAATTCTACATAATTAACAATATCTACATATTTAAAAATAATACTTTATGTGTAAAAAATATTTCATATATGACTCTACTTAAAAAAATGTGTTTAAAAATTATTCAGTAAAGAAAAGTCATAGGTGGGTGGCACAGTGGTGCAGCAGTTACTGTTGTCACCTCACAGCAAGAGGTTCATTGGTTCAATTATCAGCTGGGGTGCCTTCAATGCAGAGTCTGCATTTCCTCCCTGTATTTACATGGGTTTCCTCCAAGTACTCTGGTTTCCTCCCACATTTCCAAGATGTGTAGCAGGAAGATTGGACATTATAAATTGGCCCAAGGTGTCTGTGCATGCGTGCCTTTAGAGGAAGGTTGGGCACTGGGCTAACAATTTGGCACTGTGATACTCTACTGCCACTCATTCTACACCCCATGATCTGCTGTGGTGACCCCTCACTGGAGCAGCCAGAAGAAGAAAGCCAAAGACAATTTTATTAATGTAACAGCACCTAAATTATTTGAAATATGTTAATAAGACCTTCTTTTATTTGTTTATAAAACCTGAACAACCACCAGATATGACCAATACTTACAATTTTGCTGACTGTAATCTTAAAAGAGAGTGTATCGATATACTTTCATTTAGTCCAAGTGGATTAATGGCATTTAACCAAAATTCCCATAATAGTCACCACCCCTAGGGATAGCATACACCTTTTCCAATACATGAAATTTATACTCATATACTCCTTTGCAGGTAATAGAATGTTTGAAAAGTGCAATATTTATATTCCTAGCTCTAATGTCATATAGGTGTTCATAAATCCTCTGCAAATCATGTTCAGTTTTTCCTACATAGAAACTAGTACAACCTGTAAATATAACTATATACACCACATCTCCTGTTTTACAATTACCTTTGGCTAACTTAATCCTACTGTCTAAACCATTATCCAGAGTAATATTATCTTCAACTAAAACTAGGGGCATTGCTTACAATGATGATTTAGGGAAGAAATTGTTGTAATGCTGTTTGTCATTGCATCATTACGTGCCAATATCTCAGCACATTACAAACTTCTGTAATCCCTGATAAAACTACAGTGATTAGTGATAACTAGCACAATGTGTATCCTTGTGAAATTGATAATACATAAATGTATATGGGTATGAATATTGATGATACGTAAATATATGTGGCTAAGAATGTTGATAATATGCAAATGTGTATGGATAAGAATATGCATATGTATGTATATCTGTGTCTGTGTGTGTGTCTCGCTCTCTCTCTATGTATATGTATGAAGCTCATGATCTAGGTCGAACACACTAAACATCAACAATACTAATATCAACACATTAACATCAGCAACAAAATGTTGATATGCTTTTGCCCATGCTCTGAAGATTACCGCAAGGATTATATATATATATATATATATATATATATATATATATATATATATATATATATATATGTATGTATGTATATACAGAGAGACACAGAAAGAAAAAAAGAGAGAAGGGTTCCATAATGTTTAGTTGAAAGATAACTTTGGTAACCTAAATTTGGTGAATGTTAGCATTTATGAGTATGAATGAGATCAAGGTTGGAGAGTGTGTCATCTTTAGAACAGCACATTTATATTTTGCAAAAAATAGTATTAATTGTATTAATTGACTGAAATTCTGTTTTAGTGCTCTCAGTGCCAGAACTCAAATGCTGAGTTTTGGAAAATAATTGTTTTGGGGTTTAGGCATCGGGTTGTCAGAGCTTGTGTGTATGTGGGCATTTTTGCTGGTTAGGGTTAGAGTACTGGCTAGGGAAGAGAATAGAATTAGTTTAGTATGTGTTTTGTTGTTTTGTTTTTTTTTTTTGGTCTGGGGTTATGTGAGAGTGTTTCCAGGTTAGGCTTAGAGGAAGGGCTAAGGCAGGAATCCATGTAGTATTTAGCATGTGTGTTGCTATACATGGTGTGTGTCTGAGTATCTTATGTAGTTAAAATGTTTAAGAAATCATTTTGTAAGGTAAGTTTCAGGATTGGGGTTAGAAGAAAGGGTAATTATTATACCTAACACACATTAGTAAGGTACTACAGGGAGGAAAATTAATAGGATCCCAGTGAAGAGTTTTGAGTACATTAACACAACAAACAATAAAGTACATTCATTTTAAAAGGTGATATAGAAAAGCATTAATAGCTACTAATTTCCAAAGTCAGTTATTTGTGCAAGGATCTCTGAGTCAGCTTTCACAATACCATGGTGATCAACTTGCCCCTAGGATGGACTGCTTTATTCCATCAGAGGATCCATAGACTAGAATTTGCTATATACCGTATCAGCTGTGCTGCACTATATGCTACCAGGGTCTATACTGAAAACTCGAATGTTGACTTATCCGGACACCTAAACGCTGACACATATTCCGCAAACCACAAATACACCAAACGCCCTAAACTGCGAAATTCAAAAACTCGAAATATCATAGCTGTCCCATCCCACCACCCGCTACATACTACCTAACTAAATAAACCACATAAATACACTAAACAAAACCCTACTTCTAACCCTAAACTAAACCCTACTTCTAACCCTACACTAAATCTTTCATATACCACCAAGTATGCACTTAACTTAACCCACACCCTAACCCTAAGGTCCATAACTACCGCACACTTACCTTAAAAAGCTATACACAAACTAAATAATCCACACACATACACTTAATAAAACCCTACTTCTAACCATACACTAAATCTAACATACATTACCATATATGCACTTACCTTAACCCGTACTCTAACCCTATGGTCCGTAACTATTGCGCACTTACCTTACGGAGCTATACCACAGAAGGGCCAACCATGACGAATCGACGTTTTGGATTTCGCGCTTCAGGATGATAGATGTATTTGTGGTTTGATGAAGACATGTCAGCGTTTAGGTGTTCGGGTAAGTCAACGTTCGAGTTTTCAATATAGACCCTGCTACCAAAGCACCCAAGGCCTCACAAAATATTTGCATTTTAAATGCCAACTGAATCTGCAGACTGCAACAAGGTAAAAGTACTTTTCAATGAAGTATGGAGTGGCTAAACACACATATATGAGTGTTGGTAGCAGTTGTCATTTCTGTTCAAATGTACCCTTGTTCAAATTACTTAAAGACCAGATTTTGCAGAGTATTCCTGATTTTTCCTCACATTTGTAACATGTCACTCATACAATTTTTGATATTCTGGTATATCATTAATGAATATAGTCACTCTATAATGTTATACAATAGAGTTTCAAACTTCTTATTTTATAGAAAATGTATATTGATTGTATAACCCTGATAGTAGTGGGTGGGAGGTTGGCATGAAGGTTAAGGTGTTTATCTTGCAATCACAAAGTACAGAGTTTGATTCTCACATAACATATTTGCCTAAGCTTAAATGGTCTACAAAGGCAGTTAGCCTAGTACTAACCTATGAACATAATACTTTAAAAATGATTTTTAACCTTTGCCCAAGATTATTTTTGGATTTGTTCATGATTCTTGAGCAAAGAGTTTGATAACAATTAATCTGAAGTTGTCCTAAACAAGACTCTGTATTCACGCAACTAATGCAAAAGTACACAGCAGAATGTAATTACATGTGTTATGTAAGGTTTCTAAAATGATAATTGCTAAATTACTAAATTGCTAAGCCAAACCCAGAAATAATCTGCCACAACATATAAGATTAATTCCTAACACTAACTGCTTCAAAAAACTATAAAAGACTATCTATTCAAATCTTGGACTTGTACTTGTGCTGACCCTACTTAGCCATCCTCCTCTTCATCTAACGTAACCCCCACCACTACTTTCTCTCCCCTCCACTTCTTTGTACCTACCCCCTTTGTTCTCATCCCCTTCAGTTTTCCATAAAATTAGATGAAGTTCACAACATTTTGTTACAAAATCTTCTCTACAACGTAAAATGAGTATACCTTATATCTGTAGATTTGACAGCTGTATGTGTAATGAATACATAGTTCTACTTCTATAGATTTTTTATGTACACTTTCTTTATCTTGTATTTATTGTATATGATTACAATGTTACTGTATCTCAATAAATTGTGTAAGAAACTTTATCTTATGTAGCTAGCTTTCTGGAGCTTTTCGTTTTGGGTCTCTGCTGAAAATGGGCTTTCTGCCCAGCTACATTAACCCGGTCAACAAATGTTAAATAAATAAAAAAATAAATGCATACTAAAAAGTATACTTTTACAGGTTTTCTGAAATATACCAAATGAGAATGTTTTGACAGAAATGAGTAACACTGATCTGAAAAAACAGTTTCCAGAACCTGTAGTAATACAATGGAACCTATATTTTTTATACAAACATCAAAAAACAAGTAATCTCAGTGGTATCCCCAAAGTCTCAAAACAACCCATTAAAGTGTAGTGGGTCCAAAAACAAAACAGTGTAAGAAAACTTCTCTGTGTGGAAGATTATCAGTCCATATATTTCTAGTTAATCACTGTATATTAATCAGATCAGACAATAGTAGTAGAAGTAGCAAATGTAAACTCATCTTAAGTCAAAACAAAACAAAACAAAAAGTAATAATAGAAAATATATAATTGTACAGCATTACTAAGTATTCGAAAGTAATCCAAGCAAGGCAGGCAGTCTGTTTCCAGTCGAAAATACAATCATAGCTGGATTATCCCGTACACTCAGGAATTATCTTGGGCTCCCATGGCAGTTTTTCTTATTGTCTGTATTATCATCACAGTCACCTTTACTATCACAAGATTTTCATTCATTTTTGCATAGTTCTATTTTATTTCCTAGACAAAACTAAAACACTCAGCATATGTTGTATTTTGGATTGCCACACTAGCTTGCTGAAAAGAAAATGGTTTCACTTTTGACATGTTATTTGTTACACAGTTTGTTTTTGCATGAGAAGCTTTATTACCTTTTGTCACATTACAAGAAAGTCTGTTAAGCACATATTTCATATTTATATGGCTCACCTTCTTCCTGTACACTGCATTCATTTTAGTTGCTGTCCTTGTTATCATAAACAGGGATAAGATGCAACCAGGTAACATTCAGAAACAGTACATAGCAGAATCACAAGTTAAGACATGAAAATGAAGACACCTAGTAATTTATTATCTATTCCTTCAAAATCTGTATTCTCACTTGCCTCTGTTGTTGCCATATTTTGTAAATGATACATACTCTTTGTCTAACGTAAAATACAGTTGTGTAAAGGCATCAATTATAATGCTGTGACATAAACCCTGGGATTCAATATGCTGTTTTTTTTCTGTGCAGGAATAGTGTAGTAGCTCCTGCACAGAATATGGCTGCTGAGCAATCCAGTAAACAAGGCTGGGGGCATGCACGAGACTGCTAGCACTACTCTTGCATGGACACCACTGATTAAGGCTAATTACCTCGTATGCTGTTGAAAACCATGCAAATGAGGTAAATTAGTGATTCAGTAAGCAGGCAGGCATCTGTGCAAGGACAGCGTGAGGTGCAGAAATGTATTTGGATACTACCCCAATACTTTTCTGCAAAAATCAAAACAGAGCATGACACCTCAAAGTAAAGAATGTATTATAATCCGTAGGCATGCCAATGGCCATATTGGCAAGGAAAAGTGTTGCAAAATTATAAAAATCAAAGTTTATTTTTTTTGGTCGATTTCAGCCATCTAAGTATAACTCAGTGGCGCACAAACGGGATTGCGCTGAAAATAAAAAAAAAATGTGAAAGACAATTCTAAGTGAACTCTGCATTCTGTCATGATAGTCTATGGCATGCAGAATCAAAACAATAAGAGGTAATACTGGTTGCTAAGGAGGAAGGATCTGGTGTAGTGGTGTAACTAGGGACTAAGGCAGTGGGGTATGCAAATGAGCAAATTTTAATGAATCACTAAATGAGAGACCATTCTCTGGCTGCACCTAACCGTGTTGGAGCTATAAGGCAGTGGTGTAAGTAGGACGAGCAACGGACATGAAAAGGGTGTGTGTCATGCTTGGTGTAAGCACACTGGAGCTCCACGGCTCCCATTTGAGCTTAGCTAAGCAAAGCTGAGCAAGGGGGTATGTCTGAGGCTGTATTGACTTATTCCATGAAATGAAGAGTGTGTTCACGTCCAGGGAGGGCCATTTCTGCTTCAAAGTGTTTACTTTAGCTAAACGGGTTTGTGCAGCATGCACTCAGACTAAAACAACAAAAAAAAAAAAACAGAACTAGCAGGCCTCTTTACATTTGTGCACTGGGTTTGCGCAGCATGCTTCAGAGCTTCAAATGGGCAGAAATGAGAAGGGAAAAAAAAGGGAAATAACAGAACAAAGGCAATCAAGTACAAATAAAATAGCAAGCAAATGTAATGTATCATAGCCAGCCAATCATACAGGCAGCATCTGCAGCACAACAGTATAAACTCTGCAAACACCTTTCAGTCTGTTTTTCCCACAAACCCTGCACCATTGGTGTACACATGCAGGGGAATTCTAACCGACAAAATGTTAGGGGCTGCTGTCACTTTGATATATCAGTATGTAGTAAAAAGCAACGACAACAGAAACTAAAAGTACTGCAAGAACGCCAATAAGTGCCTCCACCAAGAAAGGAAAAGGTGCGATAAACAAACTGTGAACCAATCGCGTTTTAATGTAATATAATATAACATAAAATAACAAAAAGGACAACTCCAAACTAACAGACAAACTGATGGTAAAAATGACACTACACATAGAAGTGTTTCATAGTAATAAACCAACTTTCAACCCCACTGGTACAAAACACTTATAAAAAAATACTTATAAAAAATACTTATAAATATATACATCAAATGCAAAAATAAGTGCAGAAATAACTAAACCTACTAAATGCATCTGGCTATGTGTAGTGTGTATATCACTTTAAATCTGCAACTTCCTTTTGGCGCCAAAAAAGGCTTAAATTTGGTGATGTAATAACTGAAAGCCAGTTCTGAAGAAGCCCAGTTTTGTGGGTGAAAGTGCTTAACTAGCTTGTTTGCTTGTTTGCTTGCTCTTTTTCCACCAGTTCGTCATTTTTACCATCAGTTTGTCTGTTAGTTTGGAGTTGTCCTTTTTGTTATTTTATGTTATATTATATTACATTAAAATGCGATTGATTCACAGTTTGTTTATTGCGCCTTTTCCTTTCTTGGTGGAGGGACTTATTGGCGTTCTCGCAGTACTTTTAGTTTCTGATATATCAGTATGTGCTGGAGGCTGATGGCAGTGAGGTGGATAATGCTGACAACTGCCCCATACTGTGGAGGAGGAGAAAAGTGTTCAGACCCAGTGTAACCTACCAGAGGCTACATGATCTGGAGATAGTAGAGTGCTACAGGGTGGTCAGAGACATACTTCAGCAAATCATCGAGCTGTGCCGGCCTCAACTCAGACCCATTGCCAACAGAGGGGAATCCATCCCAGTGGCTACAAAGGTATGTGTACCCTTAAGAATACTAACTACAGGCACTTTCCAAAGACTTACTGGGGACATCATGGGGGTCTCACAGGCATCTGCATCCAGGAAACTCCACCAGATCCTGGATGCCATGCTACCACATGTCAGTGAGCACATTTACTTCCCCAGCACCCGTGAAGAGAAAACAAGCAATATGCCCCTCTTCCGCCATGTAGCAGACTATCCAGAGGTACTGAGTGCCATAGATTACATGCACATCCACATCAAAGCACCACCCATTGAACAGCGTAGGGTCGACATAAACTGCAAGGGCTTCCTCTTCATCAACTGCCAGGTTGTGTGCAATGCCCTGGGTATTATCATGAATGTCTGTGCTGGCAGTCCTGGAAGCTATTATGACTCCCACATATGGCATTCCTCACAACTGCATCAGGGATTTGCTAGGGGGGACATCCCGTATGGCCATCTGGTGGGGGATGCAGGCTATGCACTGGAGCCATGGATGATGACACCCATCAGAAATGCACAACCACCCACTCAAGAATGCCATAATGAGACACATGCACAAACCAGCATCATTATAGAGCTTGTGGTTGGGATGCTCAAGTCACTTTTCTGCTGCCTTGACATATCTGGTGGAGTCTTACAGTACTGTCTAGCCACATGTGTACACATGTTCATAGTATGTGCCATGTACACAACATGATCCCACAGAAACAGCTGCAGCAGGAACGGCATGGGGAAGGGCCAGACAGCTCCCCCACCATTGCCAAGGTCCCCACAGGCACAGGGGGACTTGGAAGAGGAACCCCCTGAGCCAGCTCCTGAAGGCAGATGGAGGCATTCCAAGTATGGCCTGGCCTTGGCAAAGAGGCAATGCATTGCACAAACACTGACACTGTAGGCAGCCAGGGACTGAAACCTCTCTCTGACTCACACGCACAGTAAAAATGGATGACACACACATCACACTACCTGTAACTTACCATGAATATGCAGTGTACTTGGTGCATCCAACATAGGCAGCCCTCAAGCACCATCCACGCAACTGCTACAGGTGCAAGGTAAGTCAGTCTTCTTAACAATAAAGGAATGTATCAGTATGTTCTTTTCGCATATCTTTGGTATTGCTGAATGCATGCAAGGGAATGGGATGGCCTGCTAGGATAGCAGCAGACAACTGACAGCTATGTGGGACACCAGGAAATGTCTCTCCAAAACTGGCCTCCTCACATTATGCAGTAGTACCCAAGGTGGCAAATCCCACTGCAGAATATGTGGGGGGGGGCAACTAACTGGGAGTTCATAGGTCACAGGCACGGATGTCAGTGTGGTGGTCCCATACTCACCCCTTGCCTCACCCAGCAAGGCAGCTGTAGAAAACCATAAAGAAATGTCTAGCAAAGGCCCACAAATTATGACAATGTTGAATTACCCCCCATACAGACTTACATTGTGATAGCACAGTAGGTCTTGCAGTTGCAATAAGGCTCTGAAGGGTAAGAAGTCTGAAACTCAAATGTATGCCATTGCAATCTGACCTGTGGTCTTTAGTGATATGCCTCTAGTCCCCAAGACAGGGCATAATAGTATGCTAAGTGGAACCAAAATGTAAAGCAAATATCAGTACAGCCTGTGCAAATGTGTACAGTTGACAGGTGTGCCCCTCATATTCCCAAAGAAATGGAGTAACATGTATGTTTGCAGAGAAATAGCAACAGAGCACACATTGCCAGGGCTGTCCCAATACAACTGAAAACATATTGCATTTACACAATATGCAGGGGTCAATGGGCTATGTGTATGTGTGGTTAATACTGTCAGGATCTGGCCAGCACTTACTCCCAGCTGTTGTGTTGTAGTGACCTAGGTACAGTGCTGTCGTTGACAGGGCCATGTGTAGAAACTGCACTTCCAAGTATTATGCATGTCAGCTACACGTACTGCTCTGCCACTGACATACCTAGACGTCATGGTGCTATCACCAAAGACTGGCCTAGACAGTCAAGAGGAGAAGGTAAACACTTACACCGCACCACACTCATCACATAGTCCCTCAAAACCTACACCACCAAAACACACACACAGAACCACAAAACACACACCTACATTCACGGAGGCTCTCAGTACAAATCTGCCCAAACAACAGAGACCTCCAAAGCAGAAATGCAAGCAACCTCCACCCCCCAACACAACCCAAATGACACATAGCCCGCATACTCAGTGTGCCACTCAACTACAGCCCATAAGGCATAATGTACCCAACACTCTAATCATAGGTGACTCTATAGTCAGGCACACTGATGTTCCACTCACCAGGCTAAACAAGGAAAAAGTTACTGTCAGCTGCCTGTCAGGTGCCAGGATCTGCCACATAAAGTATGCACTCAGGTCACTCCACAACAAGTACAAATATGACTCTGTCATTGTCCATGTTGGTGTGAATGACCTGAGACATACCTCACTAGACTACATGAAAAGAGACATGGAGGAGCTCTCTGATCTTGTAGCCCAGGCCTGTATGACCCTAGCCCTGAGTAGCATCCCACCATCACCCAGAATGACACAACAGTACAAGGACAAAATGATTGACTTTAACAATTGGCTAAGCTTCTGGTGTCATTCTAAGGGAATCCAGTATCTGTCTGCCTGGGAAGACATGATCGACAGACCATGCTGCTTTGCCAGAGATGGCCTGCACCTGTCACCCTTGGGATTCCGGATACTGGCAAAGGCTCTTGCCACCCTTATAGTGCCCTTTTTAGGCAAGGTTCAAATGACAAATTCACCACCGTAACAGGTACAAGCAAGCAAAATCTGAGGGTAATGCTACTCAATGCTAAAAGTCTAAACCTCAAAATGCACTCACTCGAGGCACTCCTTAAAATGGAGAACATTGACATCTGTGCAGTGACAGAGACCTGGTTCAAAGCTCCAGAGAGCACCCCTGCATTACCAGGCTATAATTCATACCACACCTTTCGGCCACCAAACCCGGACTGAAACACTAAAGGTGGAGGCGTGTCCATATTCATTAAGGATATCCACATCTCCAAGCTAGTTGCTCAGCATAATACATCCAAGATTATCCAAGTTCAAGTAACTCTGAGCAAAACCGCAATCCAGATTGTAGCTTGCTACAGACCACCCACTATGCCCTAGGATTCCCACTCCTCTTTTCTTTATACACTGGAAAATATTAAGGTACAACCCCACACTCTAATAATGGGTGATTTCAACTACCCTACCATTAACTGGGAAAACTACTCATGTACCAACTCTTTTGCTCAACGTTTTCTGGAAATCATCAATTCCAACACTTTGGATCAACTTATCCACACCCCCACCAGGGGCAGCAATATCCTAGACCTGGTCATCACCAACATGGGTGACCAGTGTTCCACAGCAGAGGTCAGCTCCTCGGTCAGATCCAACCACAAGCTAATTACCCTAGACATCCACATCCCGTTCCCAACCCCCCATTAGGAAAACAACCATAAAAAAATTCTCCAAAGCCAACTTCACGCTTCTTAAGACAGAAGTGGCAAACTTCACGACACCCATGCAGATGGACAATAGAGGTACAACTGCTGAGTCCTACACAAATGCACTTTATAAGCACTTACACGAGTGCATGGATCATGCTATCCCTAAAAGAACCAAGATGCTATCCTCCAAAAAAAGGAAGCCAATCTGGTGGTCTTCTGCCATAAACAAACTCTACAACAGAAGAAAGAAACTGTTGCAAAAAAGAGTAAAATCCCACGATTGCAGGAACTCCCTGGTCAGCCTCAGTAAGAAGCTGAGATCCCTCATAAAATCCTCCAAAGCTAGTTATGAAAACAAAATTGCCAATGATTCTAAAGACAACCACAAAGCATTCTATAGCTATGTCAAAAATCTCAATGGCAGCACTCAGATCTGCTCTGAGTTACAGCACAATGACACTAAATATACAGAACCAACTGATATTGCCAACATCCTGGCTGATAGGTTCAGTGCTAACTTTGCCCCCTCTCACCCCCTAAAGGGCCCATCTTTATACCGGAAGAATGCAAAGTTCCTGTAATCATGGCTTCACAGGTAAAAACTTCACTCTCCAAAGCCAAGAACACAGCATCCATGGGACCTGACAACATTCCAGGCTGCCTTCTACATGAACTACAGAATGAACTGGCACCCCACCTAAGTACCATGTTCAATCATAGCCTCACCTCAGGCTTTGTGCCCATTGAATGGCGCACCATGACAGTTATCCCAATCCACAAAGGGGGGGCCACAACAGACCCCGGTTTGGGTTTGTAAAAGGCAGATCATGTCTCCTAAACCTGATAGACTTCTTTGAAGTAGTCACCAAAGCCACAGATGAGGGTAAGGTGGTTCACACAGCCTATCTAGATCTCGCCAAGGTGTTTGACACCATCCCACACTCTGGAATTATAGATAAACTCACCAAACTAGGTATAAATCCCTATGTCACAAGATGGGTTGCCAACTGGCTTACTGACAGAACCCACGCCATGAAAGTAGCAGACCCCAACTCAGACTTCAGACCAGTGACAAGTGGAGTACCACAGGGTTCAGTCCCGGGTCCTCTCCTGTTTGGTATCTACTTCTCTGAAGTACAGGCTAACACAGAAGGTATTTGGCTAACTAAATTTGCAGATGACTGCAAACTAGGAGCCATAATTGAAACTTCTAACGATGTGGACATCCTACAAAAGGGCCTCACTGAGACTGATGCCTGATGTCAAAGACATGGTCTTAAGCTCAATGCGAAAAAGTGCATTATCATCCCCTTTGGTAAAAACTCTGTACTCATGAACTACCACATAGGCAATAGTCTACTTAACACCGAAAGTGTGATAAGAGACCTTGGGACACAGGTGGACAGTAGTTTCTCCTTTGATAATCACATCGCCACAGTGGTCAGGAATTCCTTCTATGTGGCACACCACATCACAAAAGGTTTCTCATCCAGAAAAAAAGAGGTCATTGTTCCCCTCCACTCATCACTCATTAGACCCATTATAGAGTACAATGCCCCTTTTGGTATGTACCTCACAAGACATCTACAACAACTGGAAAGGCCGCAAAAATACCTCACAAAGAGGATTACTGGCCTCAAACAGATGCCTTATGGAGACTGTCTCAAAAAACTCCAGCTTTACTCCATCGCATATCGCCTACTCAGAGGTGATCTCTGCCTAGCATACAAAGCTATGTCAAACCCAGTCCCTCCGAGCTACACGTTCTAGGGACCTAAACCTTGTCACCACAATAAACAGAACATGCTGGAGGGATAGATTCCTGTCCCAGAGACTTCCCATACTCTGGAACAGACTACCTATCTATGTCAAACAGAGCTCCTCATTAGCACTCTTCAAGAAAAATCTTGATGATTGGATGGGTAATAGGAAATTCCCCTGGGGATCACTTCTGTGGTTCTGCTTGACAGGAGCACAGGAAAATAATTTTCTTGGGTGGCAAAAGCCAGGGTACCTTTTTTGCTAGGCTTGTATAGGCTCTAGGGCTAATAGCCTAGTACCTACCTATGAACCTATGAACCTATGTATATACTACACATATAATGGACATGTCTGCACAGTAGAATACACTCTGTACCCACACCCATACCTCCCAACCTGTGACAGCAAGACATTTGGACAAAGTCAGAAATAAAAGTGGGACAAATGCACAATGATAGGCATGTGTTAGAAATGCTGCCCTTACATACTGAGAAAGTTGGTAGGATGAGGGGTATGCATTAGTGGGAATTGTCTGAAGGTTATGTAGTCTATCATTATTTTGTAACATCAGTCTTTAATTATATGCAACTAACTTGCCATAAAAACACAAGTTTATGTAGACTGGACAAAACCTCTAGTCATATACTTGGACAATCTGCAAAAAATGTACAGTTGAGAGGTATGGCCACAGCAGGATATAGCATCTCAGATAAGAAAGATACCACACAAACAGGAGATCCCCAGCCAGTATATCCACAAGTTGCTGGACTGCTTACACAGCATTATTAGTCAAGTGGCTGTAGCCACACCTCCCAACTGGACTTATTAGGCAAGAATGTACATAGCTGGGCTCATAATGTTGATCTGTGCATCATACATCTTGTGTACCTCTGGTAAAGCACTGTGATGATCTGAGGATGTCTGTCAGTAGGTAATGACACAATACATTGCAGTGTCAGACTACAGATAAGTCAGAAATGTCTGCTAAACAAACCCAGTACCGCTAGGAAAGTCCTGTTTACTCCAGATTGGTATGGCTGTAGTACACAAAACCCCAGACTGGAGTACACCTATCTCTGGAATGGAGTCCCACTTTCACTATATAAGGTCACACTGGGCATGCTCCTACACTTAGAGAATCACAGACCATGTTGGAACCCACATCGAACCATATGACTGTATCGTCTATATATGTCGGTACATACAGACAGCTATGTACACCTTAACTCTCCCTACACACACCCATCAGACAGGATTACCCTCAGCTAGCTGTAGGTGGCCCATATGTGATATAGCTGCATCCATTGCATGTGATACACAGAGCTATACATGGGCAACAGATAATGTGTCAAGCATACACACACAAAGATGTGGAAAAGTGAGAGACAGACAGTGAAAGAGAGAGGGAGACACAGGGGGACACACACAGAGTAAGTCATACACATGGATACCCTGTATGGCATAGAGTGATGTCCTGCTGTGGAAAGTGGCATGCCGGTTGTAACCAGTCACACATGCCAGCATAAAATGTGAGCCCCATTGTGTAATATTACTGAGGTGGGTGTTATAATATCACATCACGTGTGTGTGTGTGTGTGTGTGTGTGTGTGTGTGTGTGTGTGTGTGTGTGTGTGTGTGTCCATAGGTCTAAGTATTAGGAGACTGTTCCCATTCAGTACACTTCCCATTGCCCTACTTCACAAGATCTGCTGCTCTCATTCACCTTAGAGGTGCAATTGGACATCTATCAGCCCTATAAGTTCTGTTGTGCATGCGATAACTGTGTAACACTATAATACAAATAACTAGATAGGTAGGAGTTTAATCTCAGTCCTGGTAAATGTAAGTGTCTGTGTGAGAGTGGGGGGAAACAGTCTTAGGCCATCCCCACCCAGAACACTTCCTGGAGCCCCACTTTAGCACTCCTGCTGATGTCATTCTCCTTAGAAATAGCTTTGCACAACCGCAGCCTTATAAGCTCTGTTGTGCATGCAATAACTATGTAACTGTATAGTACAAATAACTAGATAGGCAGGGATTCCATTCCCAGTTCTGGCAAGTGTGTGTAAGTGTGTATGTTTATGGTATGACATATTTTGAGGACCTTCCTACCCACAACACTTCCCAGTGCCTTACTTTAGCAGTCCTGCTGATGACATTCCCCTTAAAAGCACCTTTGGGAAATTGTCAGCCCTGTAAGCTCTGTAGTGAGTGCGATAACTGTGTAGCACTATAGTACAATAGACTGAGGTCCTACTCTCAAATTCGGCAACTGTGTGTGTGTGTGTGTGTGTGTGTGTGTGTGTGTGTGTGTGTGTTTGTTTGTAAAAGGGCATATGCAATTGTTTGTGTGTATGCTTGTAGGATGAAGTATTTTGAGGACTTTCTCACCCATTGCCCTATTTTAGCAGTCATGCTTATATCATTCACCTTAGAAACACCGTTGGGCAGTTGTCAACCATGTAAGCTCTATAATGCATGCAATAACAGTGCAACAGTACAGTACAAATAACTAGATAGGCATGGGTTCTAGTCTCAGGTCTGGCAAATGTGTCTAAGTGTATATGCATAAGTTTGTAAGTGTATATTTGTTGGATGAAATATTTTAAGGACTTTCTCACCCATTGCCCTACTTTAGCAGTCCTGCTGATGTCATTTACCTTAGAAGCACATTTGGGCAGTTATCAGCCCTGTAAGCACTGTAGTGCATGTGATAACTTTGTAACAGTATAGTACAAATAACTAGATAGGCAGAGGTTCTACTCTCACGTCTAGCAAATGTATGTGTGCATAAATATATGCGTAAAAATTTGTAAGTGTGTATATTTCTAGGATGACGTATTTTGAGGAGTTTCCCACCCACAACACTTACCCGTTCCCTACTTTAGCAGTCCTGCTGATGTCATTGCCCTTAGAAGTACCTTTGGATAGCACCCAGACATATAAGCTTTGTGGTGCTTGTAATGACTATGTAACAGTATAGTACAGATAACTACATAGACAGGGGTGCTACAGTTCTTCAGTTATGGCAAATGTGTGTGTATGTGTATGAAGGTGTTTGTAAGTGTGTATGTTTGTAGGGTAATGTATTTTAATGCCCTTCCAACCCAGTACATTTCCCATTACCATACTTTACAAAGGCTCTTTATGTAATCACCTTAGACATACACTGTGACACTGTTCCGCGGTATGTGTGATAGCTGCATAACCCTGTAATATACATATCTAGATAGGTAGGGGTTCTAATCTCAACACTGGCAACTGTGAAGGTGTGTGTATGTGTGCATGTGTGTGTGTGTGTGTGTGTGTGTGTGTGTGTGTGTGTGTGTGTGTGTGTGTGTGTGTGTGAAACTCACATCATTGTGTGTGTTTGGGTGAGAATCACATCTTCTGGGGTTGTGGGTTATACCATTTTGAGGCATGTACCACCCAGTACACATCCCATTGCTCTACTTTACAAGGCCTGCTGATGTCATTCATCCTATATGTACCTGTATACAGTTCTCAGCCCCCTCTGTGGTGTGAGCAATAACTGTGTAATACTATAATGGAAATAGTTAGACAGGTAGAGGTACTAATCTCAATACCAACAACTATAGTAGTGTGTGAAGCTTATCCCCTGTGGCTGCTGTGTGTGTGTAGAGTATACCATTGTAAGGCCTGTTGTCCCCATACCCATGAAATAACTTTAAAGAGACTATTAGTGGCATCTGCCTCACATGCACCATGTAACACTATATAGCCCATACCAGTCATCTGTACAGATATACATGGGATATCCACATATTTGCAACCTGTATGTTGTCTGTGTTCCTGATAATGAGCATTTTCTGTGATATCATTGCCAAACATGTTACAGTTACCATACTGACATACATGTCAGCATCAGACATTGTACCTGACTAACACATCATGCTGATACAAAGTCTGTCACACTATCACTTGTGCAGGTTAGTAGGGGCAGTAGACGAGACCAATCGCTATGTCTGGTGGGTTATCCCACCATCCATGAAGGCATTTACAAGATTACCTGTTGTAAGAGGATGTGTCTTATGTCCTAGGCATATAATGTATGATGAACATGTCATGTGTACACAGCACTATAGTACATACAAGTGGATACATAGGGATGCTAATATGTCTATTGGCAACTTTATATGTGTTTCCATATGCACAGCCCTTGTGGCTGTCTGCAGTGTGTGTATGTGATGGGTTGTGTGCCTCTTCCACCCTGTGAACTCCCCCACTGGCAAAATAATGTCGGCCTGTACAGATGTCGTCCACCATGCAAGTGCAGTTACACAGTTCCTAACACCAAGCCACTGTAGTACAATGGTCATATCAATGTGTATTGTGAACTAATAGATGGGTAGGTCATCCACTCTGATAAGTGTCACCTACATGAGCATGTGTGTCTCAATGCATATCCCCATGCAGTGGTGTGCGTGTGTGTGTGTGTGTGTGTGTGTGTGTGTGTGTGTGTGTGTGTGTGTGTGTGTGTGTGTGTGTGTGTGTGTGTGTGTGATGGCTCTAACATGTTAAGGGCCTCTGAACCCACCATTGCCAATCCTAACAGTCCCTGCAATTGCCACCCATTTCAATAGTAGTGGCAGACACTGCCAAACTACAGTACCAATGTGCTATCTGTGTAATGTATTTAGTGCTATTGTTAGGAAGACTGTGCAGATAGGGGCTGTGCTCAGCCTTTGGTCATCTGCCCCTTGTGCAGGACTATGACTCTATGTGAACTACCAGCATGAGAGGCCAGACATTCATATGAGATAGCAGACAGAGATGCTGGTGATTGTCAGGTTAGACTAACACAGGCTGACCTGTGTCAGGAATGCAGAACCCAAACTTGTCATACACACTACCAGGCAAACCCTCATCAACTGCATAATGGTCAAGTGGATGCGACAGAAATGGCGTGGGCAACATGTGTTGATAGCTGAATCTGTTGCAGTGAATGCAATGGCGAAACTGCTGAGGAACCTAGTGCCAGTAGTCAAGTAACCTCCTCTGTATGTGTGAACCTGCAGGCCTACAGAAACACCAAGGAGACATGTATGCAGGTTAGGTGGCTGTGTTGAAATTATGTATGCGAGGTCACACTGTCTATCATAATTGCCTCTCACACACTGTTACATGTAAACACACCTGGTAAACAAGTACATGTACAGCTATGCCTTGGCTATGGAAAGGTGACTGTGTTACCGCTTCGTCATACCAAACATTGCTACTGCCAGGAGGCCCACAGCCTGCAGACACATAAACACCTGGAACACAACCAGAATACAGTATATGACACTACAGTCAGTCAGCAGTACTAACAGCAATAGTGCATCATGGCTAACAAGGTACATACACCTCAATGTGTACCCATAACTACTGCTGGCAGACTGCACCTTATACAGTATGACATTGGTACACTGTACTATAGTCATCCTGTGCATCTGATCCATATGAGCATGTCTGTGTATTGATGGTATGGATAAGAGGGTTGTGGCATATGTATCATCACATGCATAGGGTGTGGTGTTGGGTTGCTGGAAGCCTATGCTGGGCCCTATGGCTGACATCATGTGAGTGTGTGTGTGTGTGTGTGTGTGTGTGTGTGTGTGTGTGTGTGTGTGTGTGTGTGTGTGTGTGTGTGTGTGTGTATCTGGAGGGTTGATGTTCAACTGGGCCATGCAGAGGAGCTGTCTAGTGTTGACTGGCCTGGGATAGGGATTGTGAGGGTTCATCTGCACACCTGCAAGCAATGCGGATGCCCGACACAGGTCTATGTTGGCCAGGTTTGGACCGTACATGGCAGGATGTATGGTTCACTGTCTCCTGGCAGGGATGCGGTAACTGGTTAAGCCAGGAGTATCACTGGTATTGCCAGGCCCAAGGCCAGATGCAGTACTGCTCCCTGATGGTGACTGCTGTCTGATGGATCTGCATCCCTGATGGGACTGGCTAGGATAACGTGCATATGGCCTGCTCTGGTGTGGTGTAGACAGCACCCTTCCTCCAGTAGTGCTGTTGCTACTGCCACTATGTGACTGTGAATGTGCATGGCCTTGTGTGCTCACAGTTAATCATGTCGCTGACCTATGTCCACCTGGCCAATGCCCTGCTCCCACCACATGCTCGAGCACAGACAATGCACAGTTGAGCAGTGACAATGTCTCACCCCACTGTCTATCCACAACATTGGCAGGAAGTCGTATGGCATCACAACTGCCATAGAGGTCGCCACGCATGGCAGGGTGCACTACATGCATGACCCTGACTGTCTGTCTGGTGCTACAGTCGATATGCGCCTGTGCCTCCATGATGGACCATAACATGCATCTGGTGACACCTGCCATGGCACTTGCAATAGAGGCATTTTGCGCAGCAGTCCTCTGTTGAGCACCCTTGTCCATCTGCCTGGGTGAGATCCTCGCCTGCTCTCTGCCTATGCCTGGTGGGTACACTAACACTCACTATACTCAACACACTATCATTACCATGCCACCACCCATAACCTGTCCACTATCAATGGCTGCTGGGGACTGGGCATATGTGGACATACTGACTGTGTGTGGGGATATGGTGGGTGAACTTGGGATGCAAAACAGTGGCATTGGTCCAGGCATCGACGACCCCACCTGTGCCTGACTATGACCACTATCACCATGGGAGTCCGCTAAGATACTGGCATCAGGTTGTCAGGGTGAGGGACACCAACCCCTGTGTTCACCTGTAAGGGGAACAAAAAAATCATATGTAAAGTAATACCTTGCAGTATAATGTTTGCTGAGATATATATATATATATATATATATATATATATATATATATATACACACACACACACACACACACACACACACACACACACACACACACACACACACACACACACACACACACACACACACAGACACTCACACACACACACACACACACACACACACACACACAGACACTCACACACACACACACACACACACACACACACACACACACACACACACACACACACACACACATGCACATAACCACACTCCTGGTGCAGTCTGGCACACTGTGACACCTATGTACCTTCAGGGCAGACCTTACAGTAGTTCTGCCTGTCACAATCCATTTCTATCACTGCTACTGTCCAGCCCACAACAAAGGGTGACAAATCATACTGTGTGATGGGCCTTCTAGCAAAGTGGTAATTATGGCCAAGACCAAGGTTATTGGACTGAGCTATACAGTGTCATCAAGTGCATATGCACATACTGTAAGAGCTGACTTACTGCTATACAGACCAGACACACTCACAAGGTGTACTGATATGTGATGATAACTGATGAGGGGACAGGACTATACACTATCACTGCAGTACATACACAATTCAGACTCACAGGGATTCATTCCAGACACCATTGCAGGACAGTCTGGAATACATACAGGACACATGTAAAGTACTAGGTGCATACCCTCATAAGGCTATACACGTACTCTGCTAGACACAGGGAGAGTGTGAATTTTACAGACAGTGTATTATGTGGGACACCAAACTATCCCACTAACAAGTACTATACATGTCATAGACCAGGTAAGGGCCTTGCATGCATGATTCATGGGTGCAATATGTTTTACAGATATACAGAAATGCCATCAGGGCTGGTTTGGACATGGCCTTGTTCACAGGTTCATAGGATGGTATTAGGCTATCTGCCCGAAGGCATTTATAAGTCTAGCCAGAATGTTTCAGCTTTCGCTGCCCTATTGATTAATTAACTGAGCTTCTGTCAAAAAGAGCCAATCAAGTCATCCCAGGGGTGTGTTTTCTGTAACCCATCCACTCGTCAAGGTTTCTCTTGAAGAGTGTTAGTCAGGGGTTCTGCCTAATCTAGTTAGGAATTTTGTTCCAAAGCATGGGAAGTCTCTGTGCCAGGAATCTATCCCTCCAGCATGTTATATTTATTGTTGTGGTGAGGTTTAGCTCACTAGAGTGAGTGGCTCGCAGTGACTTGGATTTCTTTAGGTGGAGCATGTCCATTAATACTGAGTTGGACATGGCTTTGTAAGTCAGGCAGAGATCACCTCTGAGTAAGCGATATGTCATTGAGTACAGCTGGAGTTTTTCCAGTGGGGCTGCATAGGACATATGTTTGAGGCCAGTAATCCTCTTGGTGAGGTACTTTTGTGGCCTTTCCAGCTGTTGGAAGTGTCTTGTGAGGTACATAACAAATGGGGCATTGTACTCTATGATGGGTCTGATGAGTGACTAGTAGAGGGGCACTATAATCTCTTTATTTCTAGATGCAAACCCTTTAGTAATTAGATGGGCTACATAGAAGGATTTCCTAACTACTTTGGCAATATGATTGCCGAAAGAGAGATTACTATCTACCTGGGTCCCCAGATCTCTTATTACCTCTTCTGTATTAAGAGGGCTGCCACCTATATGGCAATTCATTGTTGTTTTGTTTTTCCCAAATGGGACGACTATGCCTTTTTTTGGCATCTTTAGCTTGAGACCATGACTTTGACACCAGGTGTCCATCTCAGTAAGGCTCTTTTGGAGAATGTCCGTGTCAGCCAAAGAGTCAATTATGACTCCCAGTTTGCAGTCATTGGTGAACTTGGTTAGCCATAGTCCTCCTGTGTTTGCCTGTACTTCTGAGAAGTATATGCTGAACATTAGGGGTACCAGGACCAAGCCTTGTGGAACACCACTTGTGACTGGTTTAGAGTCGGACCTGGAGCCCGCTATTCTTACCGTGTGAGTTCTGTCTGTAAGCCAGTTGGCAACCCATCTCATGATGTAGGGATTTATGTTCAGTCTGGTGAGTTTTTCTATAATTCCTGAGTGGGAAATGGTGTTAAAAGCCTTGGCAAGGTCAAGGTAGGCTGTGTGAACCATCGTCCCCTCATGTATGGCCTTGGTGACTGTCTCGAAGAAGTCAACCAGGTTACTAGGCATGATCTGCCCATAACAAAGCTGAACTGGGTTGGGTCAAGTGTTTGGATGTTCCCAATGTCTTTGTTAATGAGTTCCATGATGATGAGCTCCATAGCCTTGCAGATCAGGCTAGTCAGGCTTATGGGGCGAAAGTTTCCAGGGTCAGTTGTGGCCCCTCCTTTGTGGAGCGGAATAACCATTGCTGTGTGCCATTCTCTGGGCACATAGCTTGTGCAGAGGCTGAGGTTGAACAGTGTGTTTAGGTGGGGGGGTTAGTTCATTCTGTAGTTCGTGCAATACGCAGCCTGGGATACCATCTGGCCCCATTGACACTGTGCTTTTGGCTTTTGAAAGGGCTGTTTTCAACTATGCATCTGTGATTTCCAGACACATATACTTTTCCGGTATTGTTGTGGGCCCTTTTGGAGGTGGGGGGGGTGAAGTTTGCACTGAATCTATCTTCCAGGATGTTGGCAATATCAGTAGGTTCAGTATATTTTGTGCTATTTTGCACTAGCTCAGAGAAAATCTGCGAGTTGCCACTTAGATTCTTGACATAGCTAAAGAAGGCTTTGTGGTTATCTTTCAAATCCTTGGCTATTTTTCTTTGAAAGTTAGCCTTGGATGATTTTATGAGAGACCTTAGTTTCTTACTGATACTGATCAGGGATGTCTTTCCTTCTTGGGATTTGCTTTTTTCTGAACTAGTTTCTTCCTTCTGTTATATAGCCTGTTTATGGCAGGGGGTACACCACACTGGTTTCCTTCTTTTTGGGGAGTGAGTCTTGGTTTTGCTAGGGATGGCACAATCCATGCATCCTTGTAGGTGCTCATAGAGTGCATTTGTAAAGGATCCTGCATCTTGGCCACTGTTATCCTTTAGCGTGGGGGCTGTGAAACTTACCAACTCTGTCTTAAGTAAGATGAAGTTTGCTATAGAAAAGTTTTTCACTGTGGTTTCCTTAGTTGGGGGGTGGTGGTGTGGTGTGGACATCCAGAGTGATTAGTTTACTGTCTGATCTAAACAGTGACAGGTTGAACTCTGGTGCGGAACACCTGTCACCCATGTTGGTGATGACCAGGTCCAATATGTTTTCACCTCTGATAGGGAAGTTTACCAGCTGATCCAGGGCATTTGAGTTGATAAATTCCAGGAAGCGCTGGACCTGGAAGTTTGTTCTTGAGTAGTTTTCCCAGTTAATGGTAGGGTAATTGATATCACCCAATATCAGGGTGGTCGTTAGGACCTTCATGTTTTCCAGTGTCTCCAGAAAGTCGGAGTGGTAGTCCTGGGTCATGGAGGGTGATCTGTAGCAGGCTACAATTTGCATTGCAGATTTGCCCAATGTTAGTTGCACATGGATGATCTCAGAGGTATCATGCTGTGCCACTAACTTGGAGGTGTAGGTATCCTTGATGAATATGGATACACCCCCTCCTTTTGTGTTTCGGTCCATGTTCTATGGCCGAAATGTGGTATGAGTTGTAACCCAGTAGTGCTGGGATGCTCTGTGGAGCCTTGAACCAGGTTTCAGTTACTGCACAGATGTCGATGTTCTCCATACTGATGAGTGCTTCGAGCGTGTGAATTTTGAGATTTAAACTCCTGGCGTTGAGTAGCATAACCCTCATTTTTTTATTTGTGATGTTTCCAGAGGTGGGTTTGACTTTTGAGCCTTGCCTAAAAAAGGCTCTATGGGGGCAGCAAGAGCCTTGGCTAGTATTTGAAAGCCTAGGGGTGACAGGTGCAAGCCATCTCTTGTGAAGCAACGAGGCTTTTCGAGCATGTCATCCCAGGTTGACAGACACTGGATCCCCTTTGACTGACACTAGAAGCTTAGCCAATTGTTGAAATTGATCATTTTTTCTTTATACTGTGGTATCATTCTTGGTGAGGGCAGGATGCTACTCAGGGTCAGGGTTATACCCACCTGGGCTACATGATCAGAGAGCTTTTCCATGTCTTTTTTCAATGTAGCCCAGGGAGGTACGTCTCAGGTCATTCACACCAACATGAACAATGACAGAGTCATATTTGTACTTGTTCCAGAGGGACCTGAGTGCTTGTTTTATGTGGCTGATTCTGGCTCCCGACAGGCAGCTAACAGTAACCTTCTCTTTGTCCAGCCTAGTGAGTGGGACGTCAGTGTGCCTGACTATAGAGTCACCTATTACTAGTGTGTTAAGTATGTTATTTCGCCTTAAGGGCTGTGATTGTGTGGCACACTGATTTTGTGTTTTATGTTGTCTGGTTTGTGACGTGAGGTGCACGTTTTTTGGGTGTCTGCTTTGGAGGTCTCTGATGCTTTTACAGGTTTTAATTTAGAGCCTCTGAGAATGATTTTGTGTATTTATGTGTATTTTTTGCCAGTGCTGGTTTAGTATCTCTATATGAGGCTGTAGGTGTGGTGCAAGTGTTAACCTTCTCCTCATGACTGCCTGCTCCAGTCTTGGGTGGAGAGATCTTTGCCGCTAATTTAGCTATATAATTGCATCTCTCGCATATGTTAATGTTTTGTGGTAGGAGGAGAGGGTTGTCTGTGTACATGAGGCAGTTGTAACATTGTCTCAGGATAACCAGGTTCACCAGCTGGACTGGAGGTTATACCTGAAATTGCCCTTTGGTCATGCCTGAATAGTAGGGTGAGCTGTTTAGTCACTTGGTTGGTGAGGGGTGAATAATGAGCTTTGCCCTGCTGGGCAATCAAGTGTCGGGGTATATTAGTGCTTGCTATTAGGTCTGAGCAATTGTTGGACTGTAGGATGCTTTTTAAGTGCTTAGGTTGAGAGTTAGACTACTTTCAAGGAAAAAACTGAAGAGGAAACTTGGTGAAGCCGGAAATAATTTAGCCCTAGCTAACCGGCACTGCTCGGATGTGCAAAATCATGCAAATGCATTTTTTTACAGCAGGGAAATGAAAGAGATAGAAATTAGCCCAAAATAGCCTATACACTACTAACTTTTGGGCTGGAACCACTCCTCCAAGGACAGAAGGCTTCTCAAAGCTCCCTCTCTCACAGATGAACAGAGAAACCTCCTTCTATCCAAGTAAGGTATGGGCAACTCAGAAACTTGTAACACAGCCCTGAATTCAGCACTAGCCTGAAAACTGGACTATACTAGCTTAGAAAGGTGAGAAACAAGGAACAATTTTTTTTGAAAAGATAAGACAAAAACAGTAAAAAATACACTAAAAACAGCTTTAAATGACTACAAACAGTAAAAAAGACACTTGAAACAGCATCAGATTACTACAAGCAATCAGAAAAGGCTTTTAAACTAATTACCCAATTAACCAGTAAAATAATCTCAAAACTGAGCCCTGCTCCTGTAGTCTTCAATCAAACAAGTTCTAACTGCACACTCCTGTAACTGGGGTGCAGGGGAATCTTCTCCAAAAAAGAAGGCCTGGATTAGTGCTCAAGTTATACAAACAAAGCTAGATTCAGCAGGCCTGGATCTAGTTTATGTGACAGCAAACAAGGCACACCAATTCCAGTAAGAAATAGTTGAAATATGCAGGCACTATAAGCCTCTAACCAGACATTCCCAGCTTAGAAGGGCAGAGTCCAGCCTCTCCTCCCACAAGAGTGCAGACCACAAACCTTCTTAATGTAAAATTAGTGGCCTGAAGCCTGAGTACTTAAACCAGAACTAATACACTTTTAGAATAATAGACACTGAGCCTTCAATCAGCAGTTCCCAACTTAGAAGGATGTAAGCTACCTGTCCTGCCACAACAGTGCAGACCACAAACCTTCTTAATGTAAAACAACTGGTCTGAAGCCCAAGTGTTTAAAACAAAAGGCTTAGAATGATGGCTACACTTTAATCAGGTTAGTACCAAGCAGTAATAAATACAATTCAATACTTTTAAAAAGGCCTTGATTAGTGCTCAAGTTATACAAACAAAGCTAGATTCAGCAGGCCTGGATCTAGTCTATACCACAGTAAACAAGGCACACCAATTTCAGTAAGAAACAGTTCAAATATGCAGGCACTATAAGCCTTTAACCAGAAATTCCCAGCTCAGAAGGGCAGAGTCCAGCCTCTCCTCCCACAAGAGTTCAGACCACAAACCTTCTTAATGAAAAATAACTGGCCTGAAGCCCAAGTGCTTTAACCAGAACTAATACACTTTTAGAATAACAAACACTGAGCCTTCAATCAGCAGTTCCCAACTTAGAAGGATGTAAGCTACCTGTGCTGCCACAACAGTCCAGACCAAAAACCTTCTTAATGTAAAACAACTGGTCTGAAGCCCAAGTGCTTAAACCAAAAGGCTTAGAATGATAGTTACACCAAGCAGTAATAAATACAACTGAGTACTTTTAAGATGATGCAAAAGCAAAATAAAGTAATAAAGTAGGAAGAAACACAAATACAGTAAAAACAGATGAATAAAGTGCACATTTTTTTTTTTTGAGTGAGCAAATGAGATGGGCCCAGGAGGAGTATCCAAATGCAAATGTACAAGAGGGGCTGGCAGTTTCAAAGCCACCAAGATTAACACCAAAACAAATGCAGGGAGAGTGGGGGGGACTAACTGAAAAAACAGAGCCATAACTTCCAGCTAGATAGTATTCAATGCAACACAAATAAATCAATTTAAATGCTGTATTATTTGAAAAAAGTGCAGATAAAGATTTACTTATATATATATTGTATGCTAGTCACAGGTCACCTATGATCAGTCTGTATGAGACTGAGTACAAGGACAGGCCTTTCACCCTACCTGTATAAGATAGGTGTTGCAGACCCTGGAATTGCCTGGTCAGGAACCTCTGTGGTCTCTGTAACTGCTGCATTTGCTTGGCAAAGTACATGCCAAAGAAGGCATTGTACTTGGTAATGCGTCTGATGAGGGTGGAGTTGGATGACATACCCAAATTTTTGAGGTGGGCCATGTAGACAGCCTTCCATACAATGGTGCCCACACAGTGGGAAACTGTCAGATCGATACCAACCTTGGTGCACAAGTTGCCTCACACCTGATTGCATGCTCAATACATTATTACTGTCATACTTAATGTGGATGACATCTGCCACAGCAGGGAGAATGATGCCTCTCCTGGCATTTAGTTTGTGGTAATGTCTCTTGCACCAGTCATTAATTGGGTGAGCGCCTCATGGGGGATGTTCACATCAGTAGTGGAATGTAAGACAGTGGCCAGCTTGCAAACATATGTACACCAGCCACAGACCACTGCTTTTGTCCTGTAGCTCAGATATATATATCTCAAATAGTAGAGGCCCCCAGACCAATCATTGGGGTACACCACTTTGGAAAAATCTCCTACTTGATGTGGATTCCACTACTTTGACCAAATGGGTACTATAATTGTGCCAGTTTGCTACCCATCTGGTGACATACAGATTGGTGCCTAGCTGTGTAGGTGTATGTATCCTGGCCACAGATTATTGTGAGAGAAGTGGACTAGGTGAAGGTAGGCATTGTTCAACATCTTCTCCTCATCCTTGTGTTTGTTGACAACTTCAGAGAGGTTGACCAGGTTTAACAGGCCTGATCTCCCTTTGAGAATACCATGCTGTGTGGGCTCAGGCATTTTGATGCTGACGATGTCCCTGTTCATAATGTCCTTGATATAGCCTTCCATGCCCTTGCAGAGCAGGCTAGTTAGGCTGATGTGCATATGACTGCCTGGGTTGGTGGACTGTTCTGCCTTTGTGTATAGGGATGACAGTGGGTGTCTTCTGTGCAGATGGGATAACACCAGTGCTCAGGCTGTGTTGACTACAGTGCGGAATGGATCTGAGAGTCCATGCCTGTGTTCAGGTAGGATGCAGCCAGGGATGGTATCAGGCCTATGCAGTCTTCTGTGTGTTGCCTTTGAAAGGGCATTACAGTCCTGCTTCCTGATGTTGAGGTGAGGGGGCAGGTGCTGTGTATGCACATGTGTACCAATGGGGGGATGGGGGTGATGTTTAATCTTCTCTGTAGCCAGTTGCCTATATCTATGCCATATGTGTATGTGGTGTAATTGACAACCACTACAGAGCAGATTTGTGTGTTGCCTCTGGAACTGCAGACATGTATGGAAGGGCTAATGACTAGCCTTGGTGGATGTGTCCAATTTGCACTCAAAGATAGCCATAGGGTAAATCACCTGTGACCTTATTTGCTTGTTCAGACCAAGGTGACATTGCTTCCAATGAGGCACCTGCTCCTTCTTGGCCTGCCCAGCAATTATTTCCACCTATTATGGTATTTGTGTATTACTGCTGTCCTGCACGGGTGTTTACCCAACCTTGAGGGGGATGATGTTGTCCTGTCAGGTATTGCTGAGTCCATACAACTATGTAGGTGCCCACATAGTATTGTGCTTCTAGTTCGAACAAATGGGATTTTGGCTGTACAGCTACTTCTACCTGCTCTGAGGGGATTAATACTCATTTGTGTACAGTTACTTCTGTTTGACACTGTAAAGGGGAGGTGGGCAGGGGAAATGGTGACCTGAACAGTGAGGGCTATGTGATCAGATATTACCAAGCAGAATGGCACTGTAGGAGTGCTACAGTGGCTAGTCATGTTGGTTAGGACCAGGTACAGGATATTTCCACCTGTCATAGGATTGTTGACCGGCTAATCCACTGCATTGTCATTGATAAAACCGAGGAATCGATGTGCGTTCATGTTCAGGTGGCGCAGGTCATGCACACTATGGTTGAGTATCTGAAGTCACCCAGGAGCAGGGTAGATGGTTGAATCCTGACAGATTCCAGCAGGTCCCAATAGGTGTTGTGGGTGTCCATAGTCATGGTTGGAGTCCTGTATCTAGCTATGATTTAAGTAGGTGTTTTGTCAACTGTTAACTGCGCATGGGATGTCTCACATGTGTCATACAGTTTGGCCAGCCTGGAGGTGTGTATGCGTATGATAACGTTCAACACTCCACCTCCTGTGGCTTTGCAGGCCTCCAATTGGGGTATAAACTTATGATGGGAAGGGTGACCTGGCAAGATTGGTGTACTCTCCACAGCTATAAAGCAGGTGTCAGTGACTGCACAGATGTCAGCATCCTACAGGACAGGGTACGCTTGCATTAACATGGGTTTCATGCGAAGACACCTAGCTCCTGTTATGTGCTCTCTTACCCTTTGCCTCTACTTTCTCTCCTATCCTATACCTCATAATCTTCTCCCCAACCCCTCCCTTTCTCCACTATATACCACCTTTTACCTCTCCCACCTCACCTTCTTCTCTCTGTCCTCTCCTCATATTTCTAACTTCAAAGAAAAAGCTTGCTTTTTTATCTCTACATAAATGTTTTACTTACATGGGTTTTTTTCATCTGAAATGCCTATACTTTTAATATGTTTAGACTACATGAATCTCACTTTTGTAAATCATTACCTAGGATTAGAAATGTTATGTCTTTTTTAACAGACTGTATATTATCTCTGTATTTTTTACTGTTCTACTACTTTATTTACTTTTGCATAACTATTTTAAAATTGTCTATATCCTGTGGAGCTTTTCTCCCCTGGCCTCCACTGAAAACGGGCTCTTCCAGGCCCAGTGGATTATCCCAGTCATGAAACTGTAATAAATAAATAAATAAGACATCTGCACAAAAGCTTACATCACTGGTGGGCAAAGGTCAGTAAATAGTGTCACTTTATGAATCTAGCTGAAACACACTTAGATGCCACCTTGCTTGTTTTATATTGTATTTTACCAAAAACTTAAAAACAATACATTTTAAACAATAGACACGCATAGTTGCAACACCAATGACTAACTCTGTCCAGAAGACAATATGTACTCAAACTAAGTGGGGGCTACCCCCCACTCCCCTCAGTGTGGGGGGATGTGCGCCTCACACCCCTCCTAACTATATATACTAACTCCAGGATCACACTACAGTGGGGAAAAGAGCATATACCTTTCTCTTGCCTTACAGTACTCTATACTGTGCAATATATACTAAGTTAATTTCAATGAAATGATATTCAGTGAAATGAATTTTTAGTAATTTGTGTTTTCAAATGACGTGGCCGGTGTGAAATGAAATTCAGTGAAATGAGATTCAATGAAACAAAGTAGACCCATATGTATATAAGGGTACTATGGATATATATTTTTCCCTTATGTTAAATGACTTCATGCATGATACATTTGTTAAAACATTGCAAATTGCTGCAGTTCAGATGGTGTAGAGGTATGTTGTTGTGATTGTAGTGTACAGATTCCAGATTTGGAAGTGCTGACTTCTTTCATTAATGTTAAATGACCAGAATGCATGATATGTTTGCAAAAGCATTACAGTTTCAACCAATTCAGATGGTGGATTGGTACATTGTTGTGATTGTAGTGTACAGTATCCTGAGTTTGAGACTTGGCAGTGCTAATCATTTTGTTGCTGGGGAGAACAAGGAATGATAGAGACAGAGTGATTAAGGCAAGGCAATTTTAAGCAGTTGTGAGTTTGTATGGTTTTGCACGGAGCTAAGCAATGCTAAGAGACGGTTAAACCCTCTTAGCTTCACTTAGCACTGCTTACTCCCACTTACACCTGCATTAATTTTAATTAAAGAAAAGAATAAAGGGTGATAGAAAAGTGGTGAAATGGGGGCAAGCAGTGGGTAAAACATTAGGGAAAGCAGCTAGGGATGTGCAGGATAGGTGGAGGAAAGGACCATAGCTCTACATTTCTTCTGCAGCAACAGCTGTGGATAATGTGTAGAATTTGGAGTTTACAGCCTCACACCCCACAAGGAGAGGTGTTGGCGATGGACATTTGGAGAATAATTTGTGGGTGGATGGAATAATTTCACTGTACATGGGGTGAAATGTAGAGCTATGTATGGAACAATTTTTTTTCCGGGACAGATGCCCTTTTGTTTTAGGTAAGAGTGGGATGTTGGGGAAGAGCTGTGGGTATGTTTGCAGAGGTAGGTTGGGTAGGATAGATAGCATTTTCAGACAGACAAGACACACAAGACAGCAGACAGGGGCAGTATATGACACATGAGGGGGTAAACACCTTGGACAGGGAGGATGGATGGGAATCAGAGGCCCATGTCCACCAAATCGATACAGTGAGACTGAGGTCCCCACCCATAGGCAGTCACCACTGCACCTTCACAGCCCTGAAGGTGGCTGTGTTGGGGGCTGGACAAGAGTGACAGCCTGCCCCTCCAGGTGCACCAGGTAGCCTTCCATCTGTTGCAGCTGCCACCCAGCTCTGAGTGGATGATGCTGTGCACTGGATGATGCTGTGCACCATACCTGAAAATGTCGATGGGTGACAGGCTCCTATCCGCGGCCAAACCTGGGGGGGACAGACCCTGTCTCCTGAGGCATTTCCACCTGAATATGGTGCAGGACAAGGGAGGAGGATGTTTTGGGTTGGGTCCCAGATGTGCTGGGGCCCAGTGCCATGGCCAGATGGGGTGGGACAGGCAGAACCACACCCAAATGTGCTACGGTGTTGTGGTTTTCCAGGATATATTGGTTAGTCATGAACAACACATTTCAAAATTAATTATAACAGCATGTGTGGGTGTTCTCATTAATCCAAACCAACAGATTCGAAACAGTTGCATAGCAAACAGAACACATGCATACATGGAACAACAGTAAGCATTTTAACAGCATGCAAGTTACATTGATGGCAACAGGCCAACAATAATGGTATTTGAAAGGGTATGTTAATATACAACCAATGAAATATATGAACAATAATAGAACACATGTCCCAACAATAGTTTTTGAGAA
This sequence comes from Protopterus annectens, assembly GCF_019279795.1. NCBI lineage: Eukaryota > Metazoa > Chordata > Ceratodontiformes > Protopteridae > Protopterus > Protopterus annectens. The sequence goes on along the minus strand of NC_056735.1, from coordinate 1,011,858,162 downwards.
CAACATACCCATAGTATATGAATAATAATTTTAGATGCAGATGACAGGTGGGGGTAGAGAATAGAAAGTCTATTAACAACTGTATTGGCTTCTATTTTTCAGAGCAGTACTGCTCAATAATCTACAGGTCTGCCCTCACTTTACATCTACCTATGGCCCATAGCTTCTGTGGCACATACATACCTGTTAGACTGTCAACCTGTAATGGTATAGGGCAGACTGGCTGGCTACACAGTGGCTGCTTTATTGGTGGAGGCTTGTACATGTCAGGGTTACATACTTGACATAGAAGGCTTACCCTGCAATGCCCTTGTGTGAGTCTGCTACTAGCATAGTTCACCTGGATTCCTATCTGTGTCCAAGGTGATTGGCAGCAGTGACCACTAGCCATGACAGCGTGACACTTGGGAGACATGTATCATGAAGAGGGCATGGTGTATGCACCTAACCTGCTAACATTTGCAGGGGTTGAACAGTGGAACAGTTGTACATGGTGTATTAGTATACCCTCCCTACAGCTACTACACACACTTCTTTACCTATAGGTTCTGTGGAGGAATATCTTTTAACACCTTCTGAATGTTTCTGCAAATATTCATGTGTATTAGTATACCCTTCATTCAGCTACTATACACATTTCTTTACTTTTAAGAGCTGTGGAAAAAATATCTGTTAACACTTTCTGACTATTTTTACATATATTCAAGGTTTCTATTCTGTATATATACACACACCTCAGTACCACTCCCTGGATTCAAACCTTGTCTGGGTGTGCTAAAATGAATAACAATGTGGTTTTCCATCACACTGAGCTACTTAGGAAATGCTGCTTCTTGCTTGACTAATTTCTGACCAATACCCTCTGCATTGGACAGTCTGACCTTGTAATCATGGGATTCATGCATGGCAGATAGTTATTGTACTGCGTATTACTCCTTTGAAATAGTACAATCTGGAAAGCAAAGGTTAACAGAAGACTTCAATGCATACTAGCTGTTTCCCAGAACTGCTTCAGTTATTTCATGCTGTCAATGCCATATTTGGTCTTAAGAACCTGTACACATTATATTTCTACAGCAATAAACCAGAGTAAACACAACAGTTTGTTATATATTTTTATTACAGTGAAATGACAGTTTTATTAATGGACATCATTTGGATAAGTATTAGTGTGACAAACATGTTTTATTCATTAGACCCAATACATAATATACCTACTGGCAGTAAACAATGTACTCCTTCTACTTTATGGCACTATATACTGCAAGATAAATCTGTACTCACCAGCCTGTTAGCGCATCCTTGTCAGTCTGTCAGCATGGGCCTCAATGTTCATAGCCCTCACTTCTACAGCTGTAGGGGTGAGAAACAAACATTATGCATACCTGTCTATCACATATTTAGGCTAAGATTTGGTACAGCTCTATCTGGCATACTTACAAACTGCTGGAGCATTCCAGTCCCGAGCATCATGGATCCATTGGGCCAAGAGTGCTTCTTCCTACACTTTAGGTTGCCATAATGATGCCATACCTGCTCACCAGTTTGGGGGATTCCAGTGGCACTTGTGAGGTCACATTACAGATGGTCCCAGGCCTCTGCTTTGTACTGAGAGACCTGGTACTGGCCCTGCAGCAGTCTGATGTCATGGTGTTCTTCGAGGAGTCCAGCCATGACCCTGGACTCCAGGATACCCCAGTACTTTGTCCAAAAGCACGCTCCCTCTCCAACGCCAGACATGTTCCTGCAAAGATCAAACTAAACAGGTTATGGCTGTATTCCTGCCTTCATGGCTTAAATAAGGTCATATTCCCAACCTTTGCCATCATTGGACCATTTTGAAATTGTTAAGCTCAGCTAAGCAGTGCACAAACCCACTAAGCTAGGTTGAACAGTGCTTAAAGGGGTAACTGCTGAGCATTGCTTAACAGTTTGCAAATCAGTTTAGCTGAGCTGACTGCTGCTTAGCATTCACATTTAAGCAATGCTTACACCAACTAACCATAGCCGACTACTGCTTACCATTGCTCACTTTTCATTTAAAAGAAATATCAGGTTATGGCTTCATTAATCATTACTGAAATATTAGTAAGTGTATATAATTTAATTACATGACTTCCTTCTATGTGCTTTCATTACATTACCATGGGGTGTGACTATACTGTATGGGACACATGTGTGAACATGGGTGATTTCACATGTTATATGCACTCACATTTACATTTTAGACCAGCTACACTACCCTGGTTGACTGATATCAATTACTACATAATTTATAATTAAAATTGATGGTCCCAGGCCTCCGCTTTGTACTGTGAGTGCATATAACATGTGAAATCTTGAGTACTATTTTCCATATTTGACTATTCAATTCAATTCTACAATTTTTTTTTTCTTTTTTATGTAAACTTTAACTGAATGTTGTAATATTGTATGTTGATGCCTTTTGTAGACTTATATTACTTTTCATTTTTTGTACGTTTTTTTCTGGAGCTTTTCTCCCCGGGCCTCTACTGAAAATGGACATGTATCCAGTTGGACTAGCCCGGTCAACAAATGTAAAATAAAATAAAAAATAAATGAAATAAAATAAAAATAATTTTAACACTGCTTTCCCATGTAAAAATAAAGTGCCTGTCTTGGTACTTGAACCATGATTGTCTGCATGTAAAGTCAGGACTCTAACTAATATGCTATGTTGGCATTAGGAATTCAGCTGTCCTTTTGTATTTATCTCCCATGGGATTTTTCAGCAATGCTAAACAGAGGGCCATAATGCACACGCCTGCTCAGCTATGCTTAAACATACCTTAGCAAGGAAAAAAATTATAAATTGATACAACCACTTTATTTACTTGTATCTGTACTCCTTGTCAGTCATAGTAAGGGAAATTGTAAAGGGACATATAGGGAGAGATTTTAATTATTGGCCTTACAAAGTTAGGAAGTGTGACTGTGGTTTTCTAGCAAATCAATGGCAAATCATTTGGGGTTTAAGTCAGAACATACTGACAGACATTTGGATTTCAGACTTCATACCCTTCAGAAAATCCTTGTTACTGAAAACCTTTTATTCTATCAGCTTTCTGGGTTTGTCAGTGCAATATTTAGAAGGTGTCCCTATTTTTATGCCTTTCTCCCTCCACTATTTATGGCTTTGTCCAGCTTTCTTGCTCTAGGAGGGTGAGAAGTATGTGAGGCAGGCATCTGGGCATTCTGCAGAAACCTGTACAATTAATGATTATGGCCATACGGCACTTTCAGATGGCAGATATTTGGGTTTCAGTCTTTATACCCTTTGAGAAGTCTGTGCTACTGCAAGCCTTTTATTCTATTGGCTTTCTGGGTTTGTCAGTGCAGTATTTAGAAGGTGTTCCTATTTTTATGCCTTTCTCCCCCCCACTATTTATGGCTTTGTACAGCTTGCTTGCTCTAAGACAGTGAAACGTATGTGAGGCAGGCGTCTGGGCATTTTGCAGAAACCTGTACAGTTAACAGCTATGGCCGTACGGCACTTTTACAATGCAGGGGGTGTGTGTGATAGAACCTGTTACACACCCCCTGCATTGTTTCTTGCTCCCCTAGCTATTTCAGTGTCTGCGGACACTGAAGTACTCATTTTATATTTAATTTCAGCATCCACGGACGTTGAAATACTTTTAGAAAGTGCTGTATGGCACTCTCTGAGTGCAGGGGGTGTGTTGGATGTGAGTGCACTACTTAAACATGCCCCCTGCACTCACTACTCTTCATGTCCATTTAACCTTAGGAGTAGCAAGCCTTCATGAATATGCAAGGTGCACTGCTGTTAATGCTAATGCTAAATGGATCAGTTCACTCCATGCAGGAATAGCACTATTCCTGCATGGAGTTTATTAAATCCTAGGGGAAAGTTTAGAATCAAGCAAGTCCTTTTGGGAACACTATTTACTCACTTTACTGCACATTTGGAAATAAGCCAGTGAAACAGGAACCTTTTTGCACATTTAGGAATTGCACCTGTGTTTGGATCTGGGTCTTTATCACTTAATCAAAGTAACCCATGGTTAGGAATCACTCACCCACCAGCATTCAAGAACAGTCACCACACAAAATCAAACCCACCCAACTCCTAGATTGCACTGCAGTGGAGAAAAGGGAAATGTTGCAGTGATGGCCAAGTTCTCCCTAAAACTGGGAAACAGTCTGCAGTTTGCTGAAATGAATTTCACTGATTAGTGTTCGATGAATACATATTCAATGAATACGTATTTCGATTAAATGATATAAACAATTGCTAAATACAGAAAAAATATACTGTTGCCCCAGTTAAATCAGAAATTTTTAATTGCAATAACTGCAAAGGACTTTATATAATATGTAATAATAACTGATTGCGTAATAGCAAATAGAACTCTTTGCTAACATTAGACATAAACTGATGAAATATGCATACTTGCTGAGAAATGTGATTATTACATTTCCTTGAAACATATTTATGGCATAGCGATATTATCAAAATAGGCATTTGAGATAGCACTTCTGTGAACACTTCATATTGATGGATTCCCATTCTGAAGATAAAGAAGGACAGAGTGTGTCAGCATTATGACAAAGTTGTTTGGGGCATCATTTTGACCCTATAGAAATGTAATAGTTTAAGGGATGCTATCACTTCAGAGTTCATATGATAATGGTGTGCTGTAAAATCACAGCTCATAACATGTGGAGCGGTTCAGTAGTTTTTGGCCTAGAAACATTTTTCAGACATCTGATGTTTCAACATAGAAACAACAAGACATAAACGTGAAGCAGCCACAAATATAGAGCAATTAATTTGAAAGGAATCACCACAATTTATAAAACAAAGCCAAAAACACAATTCATTTATGTTTACGGGTTTTCTTAAGAACAATTAAAACCAGACAAGACATGCCTATTTATGCGGCTCAAGTAATCATTGGGAATCAATTGCTATAATTTCCTAAAGGCATAGCAAAAGAACAACAACTGTCAAAATACATTACTTTCTCCATCAAATACTTTTGAACTACTGTTACTTTTGCTTACGATGAAATCCTAAAATTAAAAGTGTTATTTTGATTTATAATCTTGTTCAACAATGTAATATCTAAGCTATTTATATCAATATGATGTCGATCATCTAATCAATAACAATATACCACAACAAAATGAAATACATTTTTATCAAATCAAAGTTTAACAGATTTTATTTTCAATACAGGTTTTACAGATATATGTTTGTTCAAACCCAGAAACACATTAGGATTATTTTTAATTGTCTTTGTAACTCTCTGAATTCCAACTTTGTCTCCCATTCACCACAGCATGGTTGATCTTAACTTCCTCAATAATCACAAACTTAATTTTTCAAATTCTCTTGCAAATTATAGAATGTTTATATAATGCATTATTAGTGTTCGCAGTGCTAATATCACATATGTGCTCATAAATTCCTTTTCTAAATGGACGCTCAGTCTTACCAATATAGAAATCTGAGAAACCTGAACAAATAGCCACATATACCACCCTTGAGGTTATACAATTGCCTCTTTGTAAATGAAATCATGTACCAAATATGTTATTTACTTGTAATACCTCACCTGTATGTGTGTGTTAGTATATATCTAAATATATATATATATATGTATATATATATATATATATATATATACACACACACACACACACACACACACACACACACACACACACACACACACACACACACACACACACACACACACACACATATATATGGGGCACTGCTTGTACATGCCACACTTAGTCATACCTTTCATCAGGGGTCATTTATTCAGCCCCTGCTTGGTTTCACTATTACCCTCAATTTCTTAAAGTTATTCCCCATTTTGTATACAAAGTTGGGCTTCTTAGCAAGGACTTCAGATACAGTTTGATTTGCACTCGTGACAACCCAAATTTTATCAAGAATCTCTTTTATTTGATTTACCCCATCACAATGTTGCACTACTAGTGCTGCCTCTAAGCCATTTTCATTCAAACTAGTCTAATTAGCTAACTGATCAATGTCAAGACCCAATCCCAATGGTGGTTTGCAATGCTTTCCCCATTCATCCAAAACTTTGCTAACAATGCCTGCTACTAATAACATAGGCTAACCCTTCATTTCATCTGCCACAATTTCTTTGTTTGACATTGTTTGAGCTATTCCAATAACGTGGCCATTAATCAAACTCTTTTTGTGAGAGAGGGCGTGAAAACTGTAAAAATGTAAATATGTTTTGCTGAAGATAGGCTTTCTATATATACTTGAGGCAAAGCTGCCCTCGACATGTTGGATAGTAGTATCCTCATAATTCATTAACTTCTTATTGTAACTGTGAGTGAACTTGAAAAAAACTTGTAGTAGCATGCATATAGTCTATAAAATTCTCCACAATTCCATCAGTCCCTTCCTATATAATAAAGTTGTCATCTAAAAAACATAGGTATAATTTACAAACCTTATAAAATTCTGACTTAAACACATACTCATGTTCCCATGCAAATAGGACCAGGTCGACATATATGAGGGCACATGCAGCATCCACTTCTAGTCCTGTTGTGTGCTTATAGAATTCTCCTTCAAAATATATATATTTTCAAGGACCATACTTGTATAGTCAGTTAGTAAGTTAATGTCCCTCACTTTCAGAAAGTCAAAAAGCAGCAAGCTCTCCCTGAAAAATTCAAACCATTCATCATTGGGAATGCAGGAAAAAGTACAGTTGTGTAAAATCTTATCATACCAGTAGATGTCCTTTCCTTCACTGTTGCAGTATTCTTCACTTATGGGATTCCCTGCCATGGAAGCCTGGCATCAGCCAGTATACCACAGCCTGCTGTTGCTTTAAGGAATGCTGAATGTCATCTGTACACTCTTTGTGTAGTGTAGGTCATAAAGGTGATGTCCAGACGTACCATCCTCAGAACTGATTGCCCCAATAGGAATACCATTCTAGGCAACCCAGGAGGTAACCAGTACATCCAGAAAGGAAAAGGACTATGGCGAAGTAGGAAGGTAATGAATACTGCAGCAGTGAAGGAATGGACATCTACTGCTATGGTAAGAGTTTACACAACTGTAGTATGTACTTACATTCACTGTTGCAGTATTCTTCACTTATGGGAGAGTGCCAAAGCTTAATAAGAAACCTGGGATGAGGAAGAAGCAGAAGAGCCCTTTAAGAAGCCATGAAGAATGGTCCTAGCAGAACCATCTCTAGCACTGGAGATTCCATCCAACTTCTAGTGCTTGGTAAAAGAATGCACAAAAGTACAGGTAGCTGCTTCAAGAATAGAATTAGTATCCGACCCCTTGAGAAAAGCACCAGAAGAAGCCACAGCTCTAGTAGAATGAGCCTGGAAGGTTCTTACCATGAAAAGTACAACAAAAGTAAATAGCTTTGAGCCTTTGAAATCCAAGAAGAAATAATTTGCTTCGATACAGCTAATCCTAAGGACCTAGGATGAAAAGAAACAAATAACTGATCAGATTTTCTAATAGCCTTATTCTCATCCAAATAAAATCTGAGTTGTCTATGCATGTCCAAAGTATGCCACACCCCGTCACTGTGAGATTGCAGAGAGGAGAAAAAGTAGACAAATGAATAGACCAATTAAGTGAGAACTCATTAATCATCTCTGGCATCAAAGAAAGATTAATATGCAAGGACATCTTGTCCTTATGAAATATCAGAAAAGGAGGAAAAGCCATAAGGGCTTGAAGCTCAGACACGCATTTGGCAGAAGTAAGAGCTAACAAAAGGACCATCTTGCAAGAACAATGTTGCATGGAAGCTGAAGCAGCAGGCTCAAAGGGACCTTCTCCAAAACAAGATTAAGTTCCCAGGGAGGAGGAACAGGCTTCCTGTGAGGTCTAATATTAAGGACACATTTAAGAAATTATTTAGCCTCAAATCTAGAAGCTAAAGGAGAAGATAAAGAAAAACAAGCAGAGATAGCTGATATGTGGGCCAAACCAACATCAATCAACTCACACAAATAAGAGACAACAAAATGAACATCCATAGTAGGTGGGTCTAGGTTATAAGAAAGATACCAAATAGAAAGCCTCTTCCATTTGAATAAGTAGGATTTTCTAGTAGTGGATTTCCTGGCCTCCTGCAGGACATTCCACATGTCCTCAGAAAAAAAAGGTGTCTATGAGTAATCAAAATCCTATCACCCACAGTGTCATTTGAAGAGTGGACAGGTGGAGATGGATTAGAGATCCTCTGTCTTGTGTGAGTAGATCCACCCTGTGAGGTAAATTATGATGAATGACCTTGGCTAAATGCAAAGGAAGAGGGAACCGATGCTGTTGTGGCCAAAAGGGAATCACCAACAAGAATTTGGGACCATCCTGTTGAATTTTGAGAAGACTTTTGAAATGAGAGGAAAGGGAGGCAATGCATAAAAAAATCTCCTTCCAAGAAAGAGGGCATCCACCTTCTACACCAGAGGACCTGGAACTCTGGCACAAAATAGAGGAAGTTGTCTGTTCAGAGGGGGGGAAAATAGATCTACGTGAGGTGGACAGACCCTATTTTCAGTGGAGGTCCAGGGAGAAACTCTCCAGATGCATACCTTTGGAATGTGGGAGGAAAGTGGAGCACCTACACTGTCCAGAAACACATCCATATGACACATCCAATTGTGGGATTGACTTAAGGAACTGCTCAGAGTGTCTTCCCCTATGTTTTGACCTGAAGGAATGTAAACTGCCTGAAAAATCCCTTGATATTTGACAGCAAGATCCCATACCAGGAGTGCCAATAGTCAAAGAAGGTAAGATTTTGTTCTTCCCTGTTTGTTTATATACCACATCACTGTGGTATTGTCTGTGGATTCTTTGAGAGACCCTGGAAAGAAAAGAGGATAAAAAGCCGAAAGAGCCAGCATAACAGCTGTCATCTCTTTGAAATTGTTGTGCTTCTTCAGCTGAAGAGGTGACCATGCTACTGTACCTTTAGGGAGCCAAAAGTTGCTCCCCATTCCACATCTGAAGCAGCAGAACAGTTTATGAGAGGGAAGCCACTGAGTAGAGCTGGAGTTTCTTTAATCGGGCAGCATATGGCATCTGTTTGAGCCCTTTGATCCTCTTGGTGAGGTACTTTTGGGGTCTTTCCAGTTGCTGCAGGTGTCTGGTAAGGTACATCCCAAAAGGGGCATTGTAGTCAATTATGGGCCTGATGAGGGATGAGTAAAGAGGCACAATGACCTCCCCTGATCTAGATGTGAATCCCTTCATGATTAGGTGGGCTATATAAAATGTTTTTCTAACCACTTTGGCCACGTGGTTGTCAAATGAGAGATTGCTATCAACTTGGGTCCCCAGGTCCCTAATTACTTCTGTACTTAATGGATTACCACCTATGTGGTAATTTGTGGGCACATTTGTTTTTGCCAAAGGGGATGACTATACACTTTTTGGCATTTAGCTTGAGGCCATGGCTCTGGCACCAGTTGTCTGTTTCTGTGAGTCCCTTTTGGAGGATGCTTGTGTCGGCTGGAGAGTCGATTATGGCGCCCAGTTTGCAGTCATCTGCAAACTTGGTCAGCCACAGTCCTTCCGTGTTGGCCTGTACCCCAGAGAAATATATACCAAACAAGAGAGGTCCCAGGACTGAGCCTTGTGGGACGCCACTTGTAACTGGTTTGGAGTCTGACATGGCTCCAGCAATTCCAATCATGTGGGTTCTGTCCTTGAGCCAGTTTGCAACCCATCTAGTGACATAGGGGTTTATATTTAAGCTGGTGAGCTTATCTATAATGCCCGAGTGGGGTATTGTATCGAAGGCTTTTGCGAGGTCCAGGTAGGCTGTGTGGACCACCTTCCCCTCGTCAATGGCATTGGTGACTGTTTCAAAGAAATCAACCAGGTTTAAGAGGCAGGATCTGCCCTTAACAAAGCCGAACTGGGTAGGATCCAGTGTCTGTAGGTCCCCAATATCTTTATTTATGAGGTCCATGATGATCCTTTCCATAGCTTTGCAGACCAAGCTAGTCAGGCTTATGGGGCGATAGTTTCCAGGATGCATTGAGGCACCCCCTTTGTGGAGAGGGACCACTGTTGCTGTACACCACTCTTTGGGTACATATCCTGTAGTAAGGCTGAGATTGAACAGCAGTTTTATGTTTGGGTTTAGCTCTTCTTGGAGTTCATGTAGAACACAGCCCAGGACATCGTCTGGTCCCATTGATGCTGTGTTTTTTGCTTTGGAGAGGGCAGCTCTTACCTGAGCATCTGAGATGTCAGGGGAGCAGCACTCTGCTGGGATAGATATTTGCCCTTTTGGTGGGGAGGGGGGGGGAGAAGTTTGCGCTGAACCTGTCAGCTAGGATGTTGGCAATGTCTGTGGGTTCAGTGTATTTTTTGTCATTTTGGACTAATTCTGAGCATATCTGGGAATTCCCACCCAGGTTCCTAACATAACTAAAGAAAGCCTTGTGATTATCCTTAGTGTCCTGTGCAATTTTTCTCTCGAAGCTGGCCTTAGACGATTTTATGAGTGCCCGTAGTTTTTTGCTAATACTGATCAGAGATGCCTTCTCTTTTTGGGATTTTGCTCTATCATGTAGTAGCTTCCTTCTTCTATTGTATAGTTTGTTTATGGCTGGGGTCCACCAGACAGGACGCCTGCCTTTGGAGGATTGGGTCTTGGTTTTATTTGGGATTGCATGATCCATGCATTCCTGAAGGTGTTCATAAAATGTGTTTATAAAGGATTCTACAGTCTGGGCCGTATTTTCCACAGGCCCGGGGGCTTTGAAGGATTCCACCTTGGTTTTGAGGAGTGTGAAATTTGCTTTAGAGAAGTTTTTCACTGTGGTTTTCAGGGCAGGGGGTGGAGTTGGGATGTGAATATCCAGTGAGATTAGTTTATGGTCTGATCTTGCCAAAGAGGGATGCACTTCTGGTCTGGAGCATAGAGTCCCCATGATGGTGATGATCAGGTCCAGTATGTTTTCCCCTTTTGTGGGAGTGGTAACAAGTTGTTCCATAGCATTTGAGTTTATAAATTCTAGGAACCTTTGGGCTAGGGTGTTGAAGCTAGAGTAATGCTCCCAGTCTATGTTTGGGTAGTTGAAGTCGCCCAATATAATGGTGTTTGGAGAGACCTTCATATTTTCCAGTGTTCTCAGAAAGGCCGAGTGGGGTTCCTGGGTTTGGGAGGGTGGTCTGTAGCAGGCTATAAACTGGAAGGCAGTTTTACCGACTGTTAGTTGCACATGGATAGTCTCTGATGCTTCGTGCTGTGCCAACAACCTGGAGGTGTGGGTATCTTTGACGAATATTGATACTCCCCTTCCTTTTGTGGTTCGGTCCAAGTTTTGGGGCTGAAAAGCATGGTATGAGGTATAACCTGGTAGTACTGGGGTGCTCTCGGGAGCCTTGAACCAGGTTTCTGTTACTGCACAGATATCGATGTTCTCCATGCTAAGGAGAGTTTCGAGTGTGTGCATCTTGAGGTTTAGACTTCTGGCGTTGAGTAGCATTACTCTTAGTTTCTTATCCCTTGTGATACCTATGGAGGTGGGTTTGTCTTTTGAGCCTTGCCTAAAAAAGGCACTATGGGGTAGCAAGAGCCTTTGCCAGTATCGAAAGCCCAGGGGTGACAGGTGCAAGCCATCCCTAGCAAAGCATCATGGCTTGTCGAGCATGTCATCCCAGGCTGACAGGCATTGGATCCCCTTTGAATGACACCAATACTTAAGCCAATTGTTGAAATTGATCATTTTGTCTTCATATTTTGGCATCATTCTTGGTGAGGGTAAGATGCTACTCAAGGTCAGGGTCATACCGGCCTGGGCTACATGTTCAGAGAGCTCCTCTATGTCTCTTTTCATGTAGTCCAGGGAGGTACGTCTCAGGTCATTCACACCAGCATGGACAATGACTGAGTCATATTTGTACTTGCCTTGGAGTGACCTGAGTGCTTGTGTTATGTGGCAGATCCTAGCGCCTGACAGGCAGCTCACCATGACCTTCTCCTTGTTCAGCCTGGTGAGCGGGACGTCAGTGTGCCTGACGATAGAGTCACCTATTACAAGTGTATCAGGTGTGATGTTTAGCCTTAAGGGCTGTGACTGTTCAGCACACTGGCTTTGTGAGCTATGTGTTGCACGTGTTTTGTTTTGGGGTAGCGGTTGCTTGGGTGTCTGCTTTGGAGGTCTCTGCTGCTTAGGCAGATTTTTATTTAGAGCCTCCGAGTATGTTTTTGTGTGTTTATGTGTTTGGTTTGCTGTCGTGGTAGGTCTATGTGAAACTGGAATTGTAGTGAGTGTGGTTTCCTTCTCTTCCTGACTGGTTTCGCCAGTACTGAGTTGAGAGAGCTTAGCCTCCAGTATGGCTATATGGTTGCATCTCTCACATGTGTTGGAATTTGTTGGGAGGAGGAGAGGGTTGTCTGTGTACATGAGGCAGTTGTAACATTGCCTCAAGATTCCCAGATTCACCAGCTGGACTGGAGAGGAGATTGACAACTGACCTTTGAGCATGCTAGAATAGTATTGGGAATTCCTTTATAATTGAAAAAAAAGGGCTAATGGGGAACAAGGTACTCAAGGGGTGTTTGTGAGGGTGTAGTGCTTTTAATTTTTTAGTGCTGACTTATATAATTGCTTTAGTGTGCAAATGCCAGGTAACTTAAATGCAATGTGTTACAGGTAACTTAAATGCAAAAATGACAAACAGTAACTTTCTTTCAAGTGAAACAAGGAAATAAGTACAGTAAGCAATGCAGATATCACCAGGGATCCACAGAAGCACTGAAAAGCAGCGTTTTAGGTGGAATTAGTGTTTCAGGGAAATAACAAGCAAATAAACAACAAGCATACAAACAAAGCTAGATTCAGCAGGCCTGGATCTAGTATATGCTACAGCAAACAAGGTGTACCAATTTCAATAAGAAACAGTTCAAATATGCAGGCACTATAAGCCTTTAACCAGAAATTCCCAGCTCAGAAGGGCAGAGTCCAGCCTCTCCTCCCACAAGAGTGCAGACCACAAACCTTCTTAATGTAAAATAACTGGCCTGAAGCCCAAGTGCTTAAACCAGAACTAATACACTTTTAGAATAATAGACACTGAGCCCTCAATCAGCAGTTCCCAACTTAGAAGGATGTAAACTACCTGTCCTGCCACCACAGTGCAGGCCACAAACCTTCCTAATGTAAAACAACTGGTCTGAAGCCCAAGTGCTTAATCCAAAAGACTTAGAATGATAGTTACACTTTAATCTAGTTACTACCAAGCAGTAATAAATACAATTGAATACTTTAAAGAATGCCTGGATTAGTGCTCAAGTTATACAAACAAAGCTGGATTCAGCAGGCCTGGATCTAGTCTATGCTACAGCAAACAAGGTGTACCAATTTCAGTAAGAAGCATTTCAAATATGCAGGCACTATAAGCCTTTAACCAGAAATTCCCAGCTCAGAAGGGCAGAGTCCAGCCTCTCCTCCCACAAGAGTGCAGACCACAAACCCTTTTAATGTAAAATAACTGGCCTGAAGCCCAAGTGCTTAAACCAGAATTAATACACTTTTAGAATAACAGACACTGAGCCCTCAATCAGCAGTTCCCAACTTAGAAGGATGTAAGCTACCTGTTCTGTCACCACAGTGCAGACCACAAACCTTCTTAATGTAAAACAACTGGTCTGAAGCCCAAGTGCTTAAACTAAAAGGCTTAGAATGAGATACACCAAGCAGTAATAAATACAATTGAGTACTTTTACGATGACGCAAAAGCAAAATAAAGTAGGAAGAAACACAAATACAGTAAAAGCAGATCATTTTTTTTTTTTTTCAGAAAAGTAGGAAAACAGTAGTAAAAACAATTCACATGCAGTGCAAGCTGGCATACTTGAGTATGTAGCAATATTATTCCACACACAGTTTGAAAAAATGTAATTAAATTAAAAAGGACTAAAAGCAAGTGCAGAAAGGGTTTATTAGGTAGAATGCGGTAAAGAGATGGGACTGGGGGAGTGTCCTAGATCAAATCTACAGTGGGGCTGGCACTGCAAAAGCCACCAAATTTAAACTACAACCAAAAACAGGGAGGGGGTGGGGTGGGGAAGACAGTTTCAACAGAGATGTGAGGAATCAGAGTGCAAATTATAAAACCAAAAAAATATATACTGATCTCTGTATATTTGCAGAACAGTAAGACAACAGATATCTAAGCAACAATTTAGCTCTATAATACAGAATAATACAGAAAAATATACTCAGGTCTATATATTTGCAGATAGTCTTGTAAGGCTGTCTCTCAACACACAGGTTCCACATTAAAATGTTAAAATAGGCAAAAGCAAAATAAGGTAATAAAGTAGGAAGAAAAATAAATACAGTAAGGCGGATGAAGTGCAATTTTTTTTTTTTTTTTTTTTTTTTTTTGAGATGGAGGAAACAGAGCAGATTAAGATACTATAGGGGAATGCCCTTTCCAAGTGCTCTCTCTGTACACTGCAGAGGAGATGGGACTGGTAAGAGTATCCAAAATCAAAATATGATCTGACTGTATTCAGTTGAGTGAGCGAATGAGATGGGTCCAGGAGGAGTGTGCAAAAAGAGATTTACTGCAGGGGTGGGCAATTTCAAAGCCACCCAAGATTAACACCACAACAAGAAACAGGGAGGGGGGGTGGGGAACTACTGCAGAGATTCAGAGACACACATAATATTTACTGAATCCAAGACACACAATATTTACTCACTCAAATCTTAAATAAGTGCAGAAAATATACTTAAATCAGCTTATGTCCAGTTGCTGTATGCAGACAAGTCGCAGTAGCCAGCAACTCGATTTAAAATGATTACTAGAAATGTAACCAACACAGATTTTAATGCTAGCAGAAACCCCCAAGCTAATTACCACTTAACAAATGAATTTCAAAGCAGTCTAACAACTACTGCAGAGACTCAGAGACACACACAATATTTACTGAATCCAAGACACACAATATTTACTCACTCAAATCTTAAATAAGTGCAGAAAATATACTTAAATCAGTTTATGTCCAGTTGATGTATGCAGACAAGTCTCAGTAGCCAGCAACTCGATTTAAAATGATTACTAGAAATGTAACCAACACAGATTTTAATGCTAGCAGAAACCCCAAGCTAATTAACACTTAACAAAGGAATTTCACAGCAGTCTAACAACTACTGCAGAGATTCAGAGAAACACACAATATTTACTGAATGCAAGACACACAATATTTACTCACTCAAATCTTAAATAAGTGCAGAAAATATACTTAAATCAGCTTATGTCCAGTTGATGTATGCAGACAAGTCTCAGTAGCCAGCAACTCAATTTAAAATGATTACTAGAAATGTAACCAACACATATTTTAATGCTAGCAGAAACCCCCAAGCTAATTAACACTTAACAAAGGAATTTCACAGCAGTCTAACAACTACTGCAGAGATTCAGAGACACACACAATATTTACTGAATGCAAGACACACAATATTTACTCACTCAAATCTTAAATAAGTGCAGAAAATATACTTAAATCAGCTTATGTCCAGTTGATGTATGCAGACAAACAGTAACTCGATTTAAAATGAAACTAGAAATGTAAGCAATGCAGATTTCATAGCACTGAAAAGCAGCTAAATTAAAATAACAAGCAAATAAACAACAAGCATACAAACAAAGCTAGATTCATGAATCATGCTACAACACACAATATTTACTCAATAAGAATCTTCAAATATGCAGAAAATATACTTAAATCAGAAATGTCCAGTTCAGAATGCAGACAAGTCTCAGTAGCCACAACTCGATTCAAAATGATTACTAGAAATGTAACCAACACAGATTTTAATGCTAGCACTGACCCCTCAATTAGCAATTAACAACTTAGAAGGAATTTCAAAGCAGTCTAACAACTACTGCAGAGATTCAAAGAAACACACAATATTTACTGAATCCAAGACACAATATATACTCACTCAAATCTTAAATAAATGCAATTATACTTAAATCAGCTTATGTCCAGTTGCTGGATGCAGCAAGTCTCAGCAAACAATTAATGTAAAATAACAGAAGTGCTTAAACCAGAATTAATACACTTTTAGAATAACAGACACTAGCAGTTATGCATTACTAAATCCAAGACACACAATATTTACCCACTCAAATCTTAAATAAGTACAGAAAAAATACTTAAATCAGCTTATGTCCAGTTGATGTATGCAGACAAGTAGGAAAACAGTAGCCAACAACTCGCAAACTTGATTACTAGAAATGTATCCAACACAGATTTTAATGCTAGCAGAAACCCCCAAGCTAATTACCACTTAACAAATGAATTTCAAAGCAGTCTAACAACTACTGCAGAGATTCAGAGACACACACAATATTTACTGAATCCAAGACACACAATATTTACTCACTCAAATCTTAAATAAGTGCAGAAAATATACTTAAATCAGTTTATGTCCAGTTGATGTATGCAGACAAGTCTCAGTAGCCAGCAACCCTATTTAAAATGATTACTAGAAATGTAATCAACACAGATTTTAATGCTAGCAGAAACCCCCAAGCTAATTAACACTAATTTCAAAGCAGTCTAACAACTACTGCAGAGATTCAGAGAAACACACAATATTTACTGAATCCAAGACACACAATATTTACTCACTCAAATCTTAAATAAGGGCAGAATATATACTTAAATCAGCTTATGTCCAGTTGATGTATGCAGACAAGTCTCAGAAGCCAGCAACTCAATTTAAAATGATTACTAGAAATGTAACCAACACATATTTTAATGCTAGCAGAAACCCCCAAGCTAATTAACACTTAACAAAGGAATTTCACAGCAGTCTAACAACTACTGCAGAGATTCAGAGACACACACAATATTTACTGAATCCAAGACACACTATATTTACTCACTCAAATCTTAAATAAGTGCAGAAAATATACTTAAATCAGCTTATGTCCAGTTGATGTATGCAGACAAGTCTCAGTAGCCAGGAACTCGATTTAAAATGATTACTAGAAATGTAACCAACACAGATTTTAATGCTAGCAGAAACCCCCAAGCTAATTAACACTTAACAAAGGAATTTCAAAGCAGTCTAACAACTACTGCAGAGATTCAAAGACACACACAATATTTATGAATCCAAGACACACAATATTTACTCACTCAAATCTTAAATAAGTGCAGAAAATATACTTAAATCAGCGTATGTCCAGTTGCTGTATGCAGACAAGTCTCAGTAGCCAGCAACTCGATTTAAAATGATTACTAGAAATGTAACCAACACAGATTTTAATGCTAGCAGAAACCCCCAAGCTAATTAACACTTAACAAAGGAATTTCACAGCAGTCTAACAACTACTGCAGAGATTCAGAGAAACACACAATATTTACTGAATGCAAGACACACAATATTTACTCACTCAAATCTTAAATAAATGCAGAAATTATACTTAAATCAGCTTATGTCCAGTTGATGTATGCAGACAAGTCTCAGTAGCCAGCAACTCAATTTAAAATGATTACTAGAAATGTAACCAACACAGATTTTAATGCTAGCAGAAACCCCCAAGCTAATTAACACTTAACAAAGGAATTTCAAAGCAGTCTAACAACTACTGCAGAGATTCAGAGACACACACAATATTTACTGAATCCAAGACACACAATATTTACTCACTCAAATCTTAAATAAGTGCAGAAAATATACTTAAATCAGCTTATGTCCAGTTGATGTATGCAGACAAGTCTCAGTAGCCAGCAACTCAATTTAAAATGATTACTAGAAATGTAACCAACACAGGTTTAAATGCTAGCAGAAACCCCCAAGCTAATTAACACTTAACAAAGGAATTTCAAAGCAGTCTAACAACTACTACAGAGATTCAGAGACACACACAATATTTACTGAATCCAAGACACACAATAGTTACTCACTCAAATCTTAAATAAGTGCAGAAAATATACTTAAATCAGCTTATGTCCAGTTTGCAGACAAGTCTCAGTAGCCAGCAACTCGATAAAGTTCAGCAAAGAGGTATACAATAAATAGTTCATTCAACAAAGTGATATAGCCCCACCTAGACATATGGGTCTGATAATTAATAGAACTAAAATCCAGGGTAGCAGAAATGTAAACCTTCTTACACAGCCTTTCCATGGTTCTGCTGTCCTTGTCAGAAGGCAGTAACTTGGGTGAAGACAGCAACTGAGATGGCTGGTCAGAGGCTACAGACACCAAATAGGGGTCAGCAGCAGGAAATTCGTACGAAAAGTTACAATCTTCAGGCACCCTATAAAACCTATCAGGCTTCTTGGGAGGAGGGGGCAGATAATCAGGCACTTTAGAGGCATTGGAAAAAAAGTCTATATTAAATCATTGAATGCTTAGAAAAGCGAATGATGATTTATCGACCCTATGTAAGCGAAAGCTTACAAACTCAAACGCTTAGAACTGCGATTTAAATCGCTGTTCCAAAAAAAAAAAAAAATACACTTAAAACATAACATAAAGTGGGGGGCTTTGCCCCACACACCCCCCCTACTTAAATAAACCAACTTTGAGATTGCACTACAGTGAATAAAATGGCAAAGTAACGGACGTGGCCAAGTGATTTCTTTCCCAGGGAAAGAATTCACTTATATGCCGCTTCGTCATTTTGCCTTTTCATCTTTTCAAGTTCGACCAAGATGCATTTGAAAGAATGCGTCTTCAGTCATCTAATAGGAAACCTTGGAAAAAGCATCCAACAAAGTTGTCAAAACAGGAGGAATACCAGTAGGTTTAGGAAATTCCATCTGCAGTAACTCATAGTACCTCTTATAGATATCAGAGACCTTAGTACAATCCCACTTGAAAATAAATCTGTCATCCTAGAGATTGTGTCCCCAAAGGACATTTCTTGAAAAGGAGTATCAGGACTATTAGAGTCCTCCTCTTCTTCTCACCCATAGTCCAAAGGAGAAGGAATTTGAGTAGAATAAGCCAGGGATTCCTCATCAGAATCTTACTCTTCCTCAGAAGAATCTTGTTTCCTGGGCCTTTTAAGGGACATAAAAGACTGAGGGAGAGCAGGAACAGAAACCCCCTGAGGAGGTTTTAATGCCATTAAGGCATGAAACAAACCCTGAGTAAATGCCTGCCACTCACTCTGTGGATCCCTAGGATCAGGAGGAACATGTTTATTTTTTGTTTATTTTTTAAAGGAACATCCGCCCTACAAAACTTAGAGAAGGCTCTGACTGGCATTCAATAACTGTAGTAGGAACTTCTTCCCTAACTAAAATCTGTATAACATCCCTAGGCCCTTTGGAAATAATCAACTGTGGCTAGCCCTGAATGTCCGAAACAGATGCCTGCAAAGCCTCATCAAACATGCTGCCAACTGGATTCTCACTGGCCTCCAACATGGTCACAGCAGAGGACTCCAACAACAAAGTTGGGTGAGCCTCAGAGTTCTTACCAACCTTGGTAGAAATGTCTGGTGAAGGTGGGACAGAGGAAGATTATGGTCTAAACGTTTTAACTGTCTTCTTCTCTTATGGCTGACTCTCAGGGCAAGAAGTTATTTCCATTGTATCTTTAATGAGAAGCTTAAGGTGCTGGTTCTCAAAATACAAAGAAAGCCTACTATGAAGGGTTTTCAGAATGAAAGCCTGACAAATTAAATAGGTGGTATTGTCATAAGAGGCTCTTATGCAAAAAAGACACATCATGGCTGTCTTTATGGGGACTCTGTCTCCTGCACTGGCATTCACTCTTGTTGGATGACAGTAACTCCCCAGAGCAACAAAAAAGCTATGAAAAAACAAAACTCCAATGGGGTACTTATCTGCAATGGCTCTGTAACAGCAAGAAGACATAAGCAATGAATCTGCGAATGAAAACTGTGCTCAACTGGTGGAAACAATATTTGGAGTTCAGACCAACAATCTGGAAATGCATTCGGACTGACAACAAAGAAGTTCTGAGGATGATACGTCTAGACATAAACTTTATGCACTATGCTATGCGAGGACTGTACAGGTGATGTTCAGCATACCTGAAATAAATAGTAGTCTTTGGTATACTGGCCGATGTCAGGCTTCCACCGCAGAGAATCCCATAAGTGAAGAATACGGCAACAGTGAATTTAAGGACGTCAAATCTATTATGTCATACTAAACTGTTGTTGTACACATCACTGATGATCCTCTCCAAACAAATCTCACAAATCTTTTAAAAAACATGTGGGTTGTAAAAGACAAAATTGGTTTTAACATTCAATCCATCATATTCATAAGATGGTGGGTCTTCAACCATTGTGCAGCCATGATTGACCTAAAAGGTGGGTCCAAATTGTGTTGTTGTACTTTGGGGATACCAAAGATGGTTGGTATCATAGGATTTGGATTTCTTAAGTGTTTAAATAAAGTTTCAGCTATCCTCCCTTCAAACAAGAATTTCTCAAGCTGCAGGTCTATTTTTCTATAAGCTATGTT
Source organism: Protopterus annectens (assembly GCF_019279795.1). NCBI lineage: Eukaryota > Metazoa > Chordata > Ceratodontiformes > Protopteridae > Protopterus > Protopterus annectens. The sequence goes on along the minus strand of NC_056735.1, from coordinate 1,011,837,646 downwards.
GATCTGGTTTCTAGAAACTTATAAGTTCTGCTGTTGTGTAAAATAGTGTTTGATTGACAATGATTACTTGAGCCTTGCAAATAAACATGTTTTTCTGCTTTAAATGCTCTGAAGAAATCCCATAAACATGGTAAGGGGCAAATAAATTGTGTTTTTAATTGTGGTGATTCCTTTCAAATTAATTGTTATGTATTTGTGGCTTCTTTAAGATTATATTTTATTGGTTTTATTTAGAAGTATTTTATGTAAACAGCACTTTTTTAATAGATGTTTCAACATACTTTGCTTACAGCAAATTTCAGCTTCAATTTAAAGATTTTATTTGACATTTACTTCTTATTATCCCTGTTCACATTTATATCCTTCAGAATATTTTTGTTTGAATATTCCATAGATATGTGGCCTGCAACTAATATATTTATGTAGGAATGGGGGTAGAATGGTACACGACTAAAACCAAAGTAGCTTGAGAATGTGAAATACTTTTCTCTTTGTATAAAGAATATTTTCTTTGTATAATTAATTTTTACAAATTCAGTTACATTACAGAAGGTAATCGTTGATTGTGCATGGATGTCATTCAAAGAATAAAGTACCATATCAAAGTATTGTTGAGAAAAGCAAACATTCACTTTTTTTTTTTTACCCCTGTCACTTTTTTGCAGTCAGGGTTGGGATGATATTTATAGAATGTTCACAAATATGAGGGACAAAAGTGACTAGAGTTCTGAAAAATGAAGGTAGATAAGCCAGCAAAAGAGCAGTGAGAATAGAACAAACCAACAAGGGAAGGGGCCCTGCAACTTGTAACATATTACCTTTTTTTTTGTTTTGTTTTTTTAAGAGGAGTGACAATTTTTTTTTTTTAATAGGAGTGACAAGGAACTTCCGAATTTAGGTTTAAATACTAGCCATTTAGTCAGTTTCGGATGGATGTACACTTCATATTTTAGACTTGCAGCTCAAACTGTTTCATCATTGTTTTTTGAATTTTAAGTGTCCTTGCATTTATTGACATCACTCATTTGATGCCTATGACTGGTAGCACAATGTTGATTTACTTAATGGGATTTTAAATTCTATGTTTCATAGAACTTTAGTGTAATATTGTTTGTCCCGTAAGGTTTTTGTTTGTACTCATAAATCAGTGTAGAGGGTATCTTTAAGATTAGTATAGTTTTATTCTGATTGGAAGTTTTGGATCAACTGATGCTTGATTCAAGTTTTAAATACTTTGGAGTGTATATTTTAGATATTTGATGAAGTTTGGACACAGTCACAAATGAAAAGCACTTTATATTAAAAGTTTTTCAGTTCGTTGACTTCTGGTTTCACCATTTTTTTCTTTGTTTGTAGTTTATCAGTTATTCTTTTCAGAACTTCCGAGTTTCCAAATTTTTTGCATTTGCAGGCCCTTCAGGATGATGGTTATGTATTACAGAACATAAAGCAGCAGCTATTCCTTACAGGGTTAAGGTTCCCTTTTAGTATCAGTGATAGCTAACCTTTTATAGGTTAAGCACCTGTGTAACTGCTGATCCTGCAGGATACATCATTAGAAAGACTATCCTTTTAAGGGTATGCAAGAGAAATGAAATGCCTGTTGGGTATATAAAAGGACCATTACTTCCTCTTCTTTCCACGTCTAAGTTAACAAGCCTCAGCTAAACTCCCAGTCTCTGTTTGAGACTGTCCAATGTATTATCCTCTATTCTGTTGAACATTTTAATGTCATGGTTAAAAAATGGCATTACAACTTTTGAACATATTGAAAACCGAATCCTCTTAATATCAAACACGCAAAAGAATGAAAAATGGCAAGGTATTTTATCTCCCGATCTTCACACTAAATACCCCCATAACATTAGCCTCAAATTCATCTGAATAGTGGCAATGTTATAGGATGTTTTTTATTACATTAATGTGTAGGGTTAGTATTGGGTGAAGGGGTAGAATTATGGTAAATGTTATCACCCATTACTAAGGTGGGGGGGGGTTCCCCCTCCTTGTACTACCTAGTAATGGGTGCTAACCCTAATCATAATGTTGCCCATCCCCAACCCTAACCCTACACCTTAACTTAATAGAAACCTTCCTGTAGCACTGCCACTACACAAGTCACACTCAGACAGACAAACACACACAGACTACAACAGATCTACCCTGTTATCTAACCCTGACTCTAACCCTACAATACATCCACTCACACACAAAAAAACTATCCCCCACCTATCCCTGGCCCTAAATCTGATGCACACATGCACATGCACACACGCATACATACACACACAATAGGACCCCCTCCAACCCACTCATGCTACACAATGAAACAGTTCCTTGACATTTTGAATGTTCTGGTGTGTCTGTACATTTGATATTAAGCACCACACCTATCACTCATTGAGCAAATGAATGATCTATTAAATTGAGGGAACACTGCATATCCATCCTCCTGATTTAAAAAAGAATCTGCTATATATCTGACTCCTTTCATTTATTTATTAAAGTATTTATTTTTATGTATTTATTTTCTTATTTGTGTGCTTATTCATTTATTTATTTATTTATTTATTTATGTATTTATTGATTTACGTTTTATTTGCTTGTTTAATTAATACATCTTAGATGGATATCCAGGGTATATTTTCTGTCATTACCAGGGCAAATGGCAGCATAGGAAAATAAAATATATTTATATGACTGTTCCACAATAAAATACAGCATATTTATATAAATCATATTTAAGGAGATTAAATAAAATGCTGGATTCTAGACAAAAAGTTAAAACATATACGGCTAATCAAAATGCTTATTTATCAATGCTATGATGCTGCATTAAGACAATGAGCACGAGCAAAGGGAAATTTACTTTGTTAAGTGTGAATGACTGAGTTACAAGGAAAAGGAACACTGGTGACCATGATAAGGGTAAAATAATGCACAGCATTTAATGTGAAAATCATTATACTGAATTCAGTTGAAGATATGGGGCTGAATTCCAAAAGATATTTGCGGACAGTGCAGCACACAGAAGGAAGACATCAGCGCACCAGTTGCACACGTGATTTCAGAAAATACACTGCAAGCAGCCTGAGTACTTATTTATTAAGTGTAGAATAATTATGGATTCCAGGCACAGCCATTGCATTCTAAAACTCATTGTGAGACCCAAAGCAACTTAAATGCAACAAACTGCAGTGCCGACTCTGTTTCCAAAATTCTGGGTGAATGCCATACTGCAGCACAAGAAAGGAAGTTATTCCCACAGAATCCTACAGAATCCGTAAAAATACTGATAAAAAAAATGCTACCTGCACTGAATGACATTTGGCAAGCTGCAGTACTGCTATACAGGAGGACCTGGCTATCCATCCCAGAAGGCAACCAGCTAGTCAGAGAGCCAGGCTACAGCTAAACCAAATCTTAAATCAAGAAATCATTGGCAAGTACTGCTTAGACAAACAGCAGGTGCAGGCTATGTTCAACATGAGTGTCCAACACATGCAAATGTCTGTGCAGATATTTTGAGGCAACTCCCTCTCTCTTGAGACAAAAGTTTCTCTGAGCCTAGATGTCCTGGCATCCTGGACATTCCAATGTTATATGGAAGATGCTGTAGGAGTGTCACAGTCAGCTGCCAGTCATATCCGTGTACAATTCCTGACAACAATGTGCAGCAAAGTAGAGGAACACATACAATTTACAGCTATACCCATGGAGTGACAAACTGTAATGCGCCGATTCTATAACACTGTAAACTCTCCCCATGTTCTTGGTGAAATAGACTGCACCCACATTCCTATTAAGATCACTTGCAGCCAGAAACAGAAAGATACATCAATAGAAAGGAGATTCCATTCCTGAATTAGCAGGTTGTGTGGTCAGCAGATGGCAGTGAACAAACATCCTGACAACATACCCGGGAAGTGTCCATGATGCTGCCATATGGAGGGAAAGTGGTCTCAGGGCTACATTCTGGGAAGGTGAAATACTTAAGGGACTACTACTGGGAAAGTACAGGAATCCAGCTAGGATGTAAGCTAAATACATCCCTGTCAATGGTTTATCATCAAAAGCAAGACAGTAACATGCTCGGCAGCCACCTCCTCGACCATGGTAGGAGCGACTGTTGGAATGTCAACGTTCATTTGTACGTTGGTTTAGAAGGTCGAACATGGGTAGGGAGATACAGCATGCATGTGAATGGGAGAGTTCCACCTTAAGGTTGACAGAATTTGTCAACGTTGCTGCATCGATCATTCAGCAACGTTCATATTCATGAGTCAACGTTATTTGCCGTGGAAATCACCGTTCATGGACGTGAATTTCATCTTTTTGATAGTACACCCCTTGTCAACATTATTCATGATTCTAACATATGGGTTTCCCCTCCCATAACAGTTGACTGTAGTTATCCACTTGAGTCATGGCTATTTACCGCATACAGGGAACCTTCCAACCCAGCAGAGGAGGCCTTCAGTCATGCACATGCCACAGCATGAAATTCCATAGAGTATGTCTTTAGAGTACTGAAGGCCAGATTCAGATGTCTGAACACATCCGGAGGTGCACTGCAATACACACCTGAAAAGGCAGCACAGATGATTACTGTCTGTACCATATGCTAACAACCACACATCATGGCCTTCCTGCTGCAGGTGTGGATGAACTACCACAAGAACCCCAGATGTCTGAAGATGACACTCCACAGTGATCAGAGTAGGAGCAAGACAACACAGGGGGCAGAAAAAACAGGTGTTGGATGCAGAGGGTATGACTACAAGTCCAAGCTGAGGCAACACAACTGCATCTGAAACATACCTTTCAGTCATGCAAGCCACACTTACAGAAGTACACACATTATACATTGATGTTCAGGTGTTGCCCACCACAGCAGCACAGTTTGCATCTAATGGAAACTATCCATTAGATGTAAACACTGAGCATCAGACATAACATAATTTTAACATATAACAGTATGTACATATTTAAATCTGTCATGATACAGACCATCAACTCAGGCCACAAGTGACACAGGTATGCATACAGATGCATAGTGGTGTTATGAGTGTATGGCAGACAACAAAGGACATACCTCTGTGAAACCCATTCCTAGCTTTCCTCTATCAAATGAAGCAAACAGGAAACCAGTTCAGTACATACTGCAGAATGTTATCAATATCACAAGTAACATATATCAACATAAAATATGGAGTCACCTATGGTTAGTAAAAATGTCACTCCTATGGGCTTCAAGCTTCACAACAACCACAGACAGATGACATTGTCATTAGTCTGCACATCAATCATTATTGTCAAGGGTGAAACTGACACAACAGGACATATTGAATCAACTGTCAGTGTTATTGTAATGCAGTCTGGGCACTCACACCAAGGTCCTTGTTGCCCCTACCACATATGAAAACACTCAGCCCAGGTTTCTCCACAGAGGAAACCCATGGGGTGATAACAGCATGTGGAGACACACTGTGGAAAGGAGCATAGGCGAGATGTGACTGCCTGGTCATGACAGCTTGGCCCACACAGGATTGGTCAGCAGCAGATTAGTGTGCACATTGCAGCATAGACATCAGCACCCAATGGCAAAAGTTGATTGACTCTGAGGGGGCCTGTCTCTCTGATGTGGAATCACTAAGTACAGTCAAAACACACAGAACCCTGCCCATAGTATTTATCTGCTGTGGTTTAGCCATAACCATGGATTCAATGCACTGTGCCACAGATAACATTCTTTCATTCTGTGCAGCCAATACTGCCATGACCTCACCATGTCTGAGCTACTGTCCTTCATGCAGCACATCCAGCTGGTGTGTAACATGGTCTATGGCATGGGCAAGTGCATGAATGTCAGATCCATGGTGTTGCTGGCAAACTTCCTTTGCCGATAGAAGTAGGCAGTCACTCTCTGACATGTGACCATGCACACCAACTACATGGCTGCGTCTACTGTGCTGGTCAGTATCGCTATATTGTGAGGAAGTGTCAACATCCTCAGCAGACTCATCATGGGGGTGGGGACCACAGGCTTCATCCACCATCTGATGTCCGCACATTATCAGAAAGTTAGGGTGAGTCTTCCTTCACATTTGATGCAACAGCTTCATTCACATGACTGTCACCATCTGGACTAAACTTTATCACCAAGTCTGTGTCCTGTGTGCCAAGGGCCATGCTACCATACTGAAGCACATCAGATCCCACATTGGGATCAGTGGATGGGCTAATGGAGGATGAAGACAATGAAGGCAGTGGATGTGCTAAAAAAAGAGACAAATGATACAGTCCAGGTAAACATGCTTATATGCATGCTGCATGTCACTATTGTCATATTCCACATATATATCACTACAATGTGACAGATAATAACTACTTACCAGGAGATCTTCTTTTGGTATGGTCCATGGAATATATATAACAGGCAATTGACAATGATGCTACATATGCAATATGCATGGTGCTTGGGAGGTATACAAACATAACATACACCTGACATTTCCTTATGGAAATCTGGTTCCAGAGGTGAAGGCTGAAATGCAACTGTTGTAGGGAAAGAAAGGCATACACTCAGCACTATTAGTCACATACTCACCAGCATGCACCATTACAACCATGGTAAAACACACAGTAGGTAATATATACAGATACCAGTTGGTTGTGGCTGAAATGCCCATGGTGGCGGTCCTATGTGGGACTAGAAGGAAACAGCATTAATGTAGGGCAACAACAGCAGTGACATGTCTGAAACAGAAGTAATAGCATACCGGTTATACCCTTGTAATGCAGATCCTGGAGTCAGAAAATACAGAAAAATCAATGACAGTTATATGCAGGCACTGGCATAGGTGTATGATGACATATATAACACAATAACCGGATATGTTGATACTCACATGATGTATGGTGCACCTGTTGGCCAGCTATTCCTGTGTAGAGAAACATCTCCATTCATTTCAAACAACACAGTTATACACAGTGCTGCAGCTTATAAACATAGTGGGGAAAGATACCTGCTCTGTCTGTAGGTGAATGTGCATGGCTCATGTCCACAGAAGCTGAACCAGTAGGTTATAATGTCATGGAAATATCAATGTAAAAATATATAACACCTGCAAAGCCAATAACAAGCAATGGTCACAGTAACAGTATATGGAGACACTCACCTGGCATGTCCTGCTGTTGTGCGGAAGTGGATGGACCAGTGCAAATGAATGTAGTCAACATTTCATCTTTTGTTGTACTGTAATGTATGTACAGAATTTGTATGGCAACATATTATTACACTTTTGGTCATCATCACCCTTTATGGATCCATGAGCACAATGCAATTTTGCTGCTGCAACACATATACAACAGTACATGAATATGCATGCAGCAACAATCTGCACTGAAGTGCTATATATGCAATGATGTTATGCAAAGTAAGACACGTATGTGTGTCCTGGAACACCTGGTTCTATATTACCCCTGAGTATGTGGTGCTCCCCACTTGCCATATGCAGTGATGCGAGAAACTGTGTGATCTCATCTGGGGATGTCAGTGGTGGGACACTACATGTGGCATCCCTCGACCTCTCATACCAGTGTACCCTATTGGCTTCATGAAGGATCATGTTACAGCACCATTGGCGACAGACATCTTGAGATCGATTGCGACCTCCCACAGCATTAATCATTTTGGTGAGGTCGGTCTACACTTCATTCCTCCACACTGTATTGCCTCCCCTTCCAAGAAGTCTCTGTCAATGTTGGCACAGCACATCTATGATAAATGAATTTTTATGTGGTGAAAAGTTGTTGTCCCTAGGTCTGTTTGCCTTCTAGAAGACAGTTATATGCACATGGTTAGATTAATGTGGGAACCACATATGGAGATGATTACATTGACAGCTTATGCCAATTTGTGATATCTGTAGAGGCTGTCTGAGAGACTAGAGCCCATTACATTGGATTTCTGACCACAACAGTATCATGTGACATGATCCACACACACTGCATGCTGCTCATATTAACATACTACAAATAACCTATGTGTAAAACAAAAATGTTTGTCACACATCTGTATTGTCAATAGCTGAAATGCAGCTGGAGCATATTAAGCTGAGCTGTTAAACATGATTAGGTTATATCAACTCAATCAATAGTGAGCAGTGAAAGTTATCCTCATTAGCAGAGAATATCTATACACTAGCAATTGAACAACTTATGGAAAACATCAGATCATATTTGTAAGCATACCACAAACAGTACATGATAGACATATGCACAGATAAATTTAGATTAAGGCAATATGTCTAGTACATGTTTTAATAAGCATCAGTGAATAAATATCCACAATATAACTACAAATACATACTACATATCAACATACAAAGTCAGAATCCATAGGGTTACATATATCTACCACAGACTGTACCGAGTAACCCACAATAAAAATACATTTGTTTGTGAGTCCTTATGCACTTTTAATTTTAATTCACTGTTGCCATTTAATTTTTGTGTATAATTGCATATGGGGAAGAAGCATGGTGTCAAAAGCATGTCAAAAGCTTTTGACACCATTTCCCACCAACTTCTACTCAACAAACGTGCTGCACTCAATCTCAGTCCAGCATCCCAGACATGGATTCACAGTTATCTATCAAACCGTCAACAGGCTACTAAATGGGAGACCAAACTCTCCCCGCTACTCCCAGTATCCACTAGGGTACTTCAAGGTTTATTCTTGGCCGCCTGCTATTTATCATATTTAATAATAACCTTAGTACAGCAACCCAACTTGCCTCAATCATACAATATGCAGATGATACATCTCTTATCTGCTCAGCCCCTTCCCCACAACAGCTACAAGAAAAGATGCAAAAAGCATTCCTGGAAATTGAAACTTTCCTGTCAAACCATCAACTCATCCTCATCCCTAATAAGATCAAATTAATAATTTTTACTAACAAAACCACCAAGCAAAGCTCCCTACCCCTAACTATTCATTCTCCTAATGGTGCCAAAATTTATCTTACAAACCAGGTCAAGCTCCTAGGTATTATAATAGATGACTGTCACAAATTCGATATTCATACCTCACTATTAAAAAAGTCTACTCCAAACTCGGTGCTCTCTACAGAGCTTAACCTTATCTAACCCCCCAAGCCAGGCTAGCCACAGTTAGATCTCAGCATATCTCTGCACTTTTCTATTGCTATTACATCTTCACCAACTTATGCAAGACTGATCTTCATAATCTAGAAACGTGCTTTAACAAAAAACTGCAAAGTTTGCTACCAATCAACCCCATAAAGCCCACCATTGTTCTGCTCTTCTACAACTTAACTGGCTGGAACTCCACAACTTATTAACCCTAAACCAATTTACCCTCACCCATAAAATCATAAACAACCCAAATAGCTGCCCCACAATTTCAACCCTAACCCAGCTACAGGTAAACAGCAGATCCTTTACATCTTCTGATAGACCGCTGCTCAAAATAACAAAATCATATAACTACCACAGTGATTCCTTCTACTCGTACTAAATAGCTAAGTCTTCGAATCTCCTGCCATTAAGCTTACAAAACACCCTGCTGTTCTTCCTTTAAAACAAAAATAAAATAATACCTTAAAAGCAAGTTACTCTGTCATTGCTGTACCCCTGGATGACTCCTCGCTCCTACTATGTCCTCAACTACACCCATCTATTTCTTTATAGCTAATTGTCTCTATTCTCCAAGGTTATAGTTAATTAACTCCTTACTGTTTAGATGCAGTTACTTTCAGTACTTCATAATTCTCGTGTTACACACTATATTAGCTCTACATGTGCATAAATATCCTCATTAGGCATGCTCACTGTTTCAGTCTCAATTTTCACCCAGTTATCAAAATTATTGTGGTATACATGTTTCAGTTTTGTTCCTATGATGTATTATTTTTATCTTTCTTTCACTGTTTTTGTTAAACTTATACTTATGTAATGAAATTTTCATGAACGTCTGTGTAAATCAATATTTGTTTATCCTGTCTTTGGAGCTTTTCTCCCTGGGTATCCGCTGAAAAAGGGCTACTAGCCCAGTCGGACACTACCTGGTAAACAAATGTAAATAAAATAAATAAATAAGCACTGCTTATTGATGATGCAGCTGTAACCAACTGTATGCAAACGTTGTCAATCCTAACCACTATAGTAAGTCACATAAACTCTTCATATTGCACATAATTTTCCATAAATGTATCAGTATAAGCATGTACTCATTTATTTTGCAGTCATGCTTTTGTGATACACAGCCAAAAGTGCATGACAGATGCTGTGTCACATTTAGCGGTATGTTACAATGGTAGCATGACCAACATTACATTTCCTTGCCCCTGTGCTTTGGATGACATTTGTGTGTTACATGTACTGGCAATGATAATGACATGTTGTATTGTATAAATGTGTCTGCTATATATGGGCATTCCTACTTTACTGAATGCCTAAACCACTACTGTACCATTCATGTATACACCGTGGTATTGCTGATTTATACAGTATACCTTCTTTGACCTATGTTATATTTATGCTCACATTCCTTAATCACATGCATTTGCATATTTCAGCAAATGGTGTATATATACACCAATTTATGTACATGCCTCTGCCATACCTTACTACCTCTTAGCTCAAGAAATCAGGGCAAAATCCAAAATAATGGGAGGGCAAAGGCCCAGAAATAGGGACAGCTTTTAAATATTGTTTGCATAACCATAGAAAGTTGCTAGATAAACAGGATTTGCATTTGCATGCATTTCCTAAAGGATATGACATGTGAAACTCAAATGTATGTCATTATTTAGTGAGTTCTTTCCTCAGTAATTTGCCATAAAACCAACAATTTTATAAGAAGCACTCCAGAATATTACTCAAAAATCTGCACATTCTGTGAAAATCTGGATGGTTGAGAGATATGGTCTCTGCACATCTTCTGGTCAATATAGAAATACCATTGTACCAAGGGATTGCGAGTAGTCAGTAACTTCAGGTTAGTTTGCTGTAATGTTGCTCACTGGACTATCTTCTGCTCAGTCATACCCACAGTCAGTGATATCTAACTGCATGTTTTTATTCCACATGTTGTTTTACATTGGCATGACAGTATATATGTGCATTTGATGCTGATTCTTAGCTTGCTTACCTATGCCTTTTGCTGTTAGATGATTGCATAATAGTGTGTGGGTGTGTGTGTGTATGTGTTTGATTTATACATGACCATTTTTGTTGATATTAGCAATGAACTCTGCCCATGTGACATAATTTGGCCATTTCCTTCAATATAGTTTGGATTGACTTCAACACCACCTTGTGTGGTGTACACATGCATTCACAATGTGTCTCCTTACATAGTGTTGTCCTGCTTTTATCATTTCCTTACATTGCTTTGCTGCCTTGTCCTTCCTGATGTGGGTCCATGTTGTCCACCTCATTCCAACTTTGTAGGTATGTCATACATTTTGCATATATGCATGGTATATGTTCACCTTTCTTGGAATTCTAGCACATTTTCAGGTAGTTATTTTGTTAGAAGGTCAACTTGTGCCAACCTTATGGGCATTATACAGATGCAGGACATATGCACGCAAATTGTTGGCTACTGCTTGTAATATATCCTTATACTTGTTATACTTGTGTGTTACACATTAACCAGTGTAGTTTGTCAAACTCCAATTGGCTCACTGACAGAATACATACTGAGAGAGTTGGTGAATCAACCTCTACCAGTAGAGCTGTCACCAGTGGCATACCACAAGTATCTGTGCAGGGGCATTTACTGTTGGGAATCCATTTCTTGGAAGTCCAGGCTAAAGTATATGGCCTTTGGTTTACAAATTTTTCTGACAATTGCATACTGGGTGCAATCACTGATTCCACCAATGATGTTTACATATTACAGGAGGGGCTAACAAGGACAAATGATTGGTGCCAAAGCCACATGGTCTAGAAAGAAACACAAGAATGTGTAATTATATTTGCCTTCTGCAAACTGGAATTCCCTTATAATTACAGCATTGACAACACACTCTCCCAAGGAAAGACCCAGTGGTGCAAGACCTGGAAACCCAGGTAGATAGCAATCTGAACTTTGATTACCAATTTTCCAATGTTGTAAGGAAGGTTTTCTACATTGTGAACCTCATAAGTCAGGCCATTATATCCAGGTGTGAGGATGTTATAACAACACTGAGCTCAATCCTCATCAATACACTAATAGAGTACAATACTCCCTTGTGCATGTACCTCAAGAGACAACTGCAGCAGTTGGAGAGATCACAGGAGTTTCTCAACAAGAATAGACCTACAAACCATGCCATGACATACGTGATTAGCCTGGAAATTTTGCCATGTACTCTTTATCTTACAGGATGTGGTGACTTGTGTCTGGCCTACAGGCCAGTCTCAGACCTTGTCCTGATGGAAATGCTTCCCATCTGCAAATCTAATGGCACAAGAGTCACTCACTCTAGGGATCTTAACCTAGCCTGTGACTTTAACAGAACAAGCTTGAGAGACAGTTATAACTGATATCAACCTAGTCTTTTGACAGGAAGATGGTAATAGCAGTGTCTGACATGCTGGTGTAAAATACTCTTTCTAATGTCAAGTGAGTGCATACACGCACACACACACACACACACACACACACACACACACACACACACACACACACACACACACACACACACACACACACACACACACACCAGTTGAATGCAGTGAGAACAGAAACTACACAGACTAGAGAACTCAGTTCTTTACGCAAGTGCTTTGGCACAGATCTGACTTTTACAAGGCTGGAGAACAACTTATAGTGGATGATATCATCAATGGATGTTTGAGAGAATATGTTAGGAGGCCTGTATGAAAGGGATGTGTGGGCATGTCCAGCTGTGAAAATATTAGTACTCCATGAGATTGCAGTGGTGACTGGAGGATACATCATTTTGATCTTCTGACTAGACAAACCAGTTGACTGCAGTGAGAACAGAACTCCTGCCTATCTAGCTACACTGACTAGAGACCTCTGTATTTAACCAAGTGCCACAGCACAAGACTGACATGGAGACTATCGTACAATACTTTATAAGTGATTATATCAGCAGTGTCTAGTGAGCAGTAGATGTTAATAGTAGTGTCCTATATGCTGGTGTAAAATGTTCTCTTTAATGTCAAGCAAATGCACAAACACACAATCACACATACCAGTTAATTGACAGAACCACAACCTAAGTAGACCAGCTAGAGAATTCAGTACTTTGCCCAAGAGCCATGGCATGAGTCTGACTTTTATAAACCGGTAGGACAACCTATAGTGGATGCTGGAGAGAAAATGTTGGGAGCCCTGCATGAAATGGATGTGTGGGCATATGCAACTGTCAAAATATTGGTAGTCCATGGGTTAGAGTGATAACTGCAGGATACTCAATTATGGTCTTCTAACTAGACAAACACACATGCACACACACACACCAGTTGACTGCAGTGAGATTAAAACCCCTACCTATCAGAGTACATGGACTAGTGAACTCAGTAGTTTACACAAAAGCCACAGAACACGTCTGACTTTTACAAGGCTGCAGGACAACTAATAATGGATTACATCAGTAGTGGTGGTCAGAAAGGCGATGTTGCAAGGCCAGCATGAAATGAATAACTAGCCATGTCCAACTGTCAAGATATTAAAGTTCTGCATGTTACCAGATAAATGAGTGCGTAATGTGTAGTATTTGGTGTTGTGTTTCCAATGTGCAGGTATATATTAAGAGAGAGCTTTACAAACTATATGCAAACAGTTGACCACATTACTACAAGCATTGGAAAAGCTGAATGTTTATTGTCATTATAAAGATGTGCATGGTATATAAAACAATATTTGTCATTTATTTCTGTAGTGTAGGTGATATAGTTGTTAACAAGTAAAGAGAGACTAAGGCTGCAGTGCATAGGGGATGTAACTGAGGATGAACTGTAAATATGAACTATTTTTTTAGATAGTGCCTTCCCTTTGTTTTTGTTTTTAAATGTACTTTCATGGGATAAACACTAGATGGATAGTAAACAAAAGTAATAAATGCCATTGTCCACTTTACATAGTGCACCGTAGAGTACTGGGATTACATGTTCAATGTCAAAGTGTTTGTGTATGCAAGATACTCATTTTACTGCTTTCCCTGTTTGTGAGTAGTTAAGCAGTGAGCAAATGGGAGCCTCACTGATAAAATTATAAGAGTTCTCAGTACTGAGTGTATGAAATACACGTGCTGTTTAGCTGACTCACTGGCAGCAGGTGTAAATTCATTGACACATTTCTTTTGCAGCCCAAATTATATAGGGTTCAAATCCAGGTGTATGCCATAGTATTAAATGAGTATTTAGAAGGCAATTAAATAATTCTTTATACTACATTCACTGTGTGTCATCATGTGTTACCTAAGCTGTGTGTTGCTTGGTATTGGTGTGCAATGCCAAATTCCACGGAAACATAGAGGTGAAAAAGTGAAGGGCTCCGTTGCATTTTTTTGTTGTTGCTTATGTGTGTTGTGTGTGATTCTGTTTTTTGACCAGATTAACGGTATTAAAATGCTATAGATAGGAAAGTGGTGAAATGGAAGCAAGCAGGGAGAACAGCAAAGGGAAATATAGAAGTATGCAAGAGGGAGCTAGGAAAGAACCATAGCTATCCATTTTGTAAACAGTGCAAAATGAAAATATGTACAGAATGTTAGTTGAATTTGGACTGTCACCTCCACAAAGAGGGGTGACAACAATGAAGTCATGTTGCATAGTCAATTAGACCAAATCATGTGTATCAAGAAGACAAGTGTGCAATGTGGAGAGCTATGTATAGTATGATATTTTTTTTTCCTGTGACAGGTGGTCATTTTTTTTACTTTGTTAAGAGAGGAATGTTGGGTAAGGGACATTGGTATTCCTGGGTTAGGTAAGCTGGGTAGGTGAGGAAGCAAGTGCAAACAAACAGGACAAACAAGACAAGACACGGGATGGTAAGGGACACAAAAAGTTGGGGGACACCATGATTTGGGTTAGGGCGGGGACAAAACAAGCCCATGCCCTTCAAACATGGGGAGAGTCCTCACCCACAGGACCGTCATCACTTTCCCCTTACTTAGCTGACTGCTGGAGTGCTTGACATCTCCTCATCCTATGGACCATAAGGGAGAGCAACCTCTACATCCAGCATAGGCATGCACCTGTATTGCTATGCACGACCATATGCACCAACTCTGCTGTCTCCTGGTAGGTGATAAATTCCCCACTTCCACCACTACACCTGGAGAGTACCATAGCACCAGCTTCCAGGATAGTGCTATCTAAAGGAGCAGGTAGTGCAGTGCTGCCAGGTTGGGTCCCAGATGTGCTGGGAATCAATGCTGGAGCAGGTGGAGTGGGGGTGGGCCTACCTCAATGTGCTGTGTAGCATTTACTGATATTATATACATAGATGACATGGAAACATTGTGATGATACATGATAGAAACAAAAAAAAAAAAAGAAAGAAGAGTTGGGGTGAGAGAAAAAAAAATGGGATAAAATTAGTATCATCATGTGTGGCACACAATGCATTATAACAATAACACAACAATTTTATCTGAAGTTTTACATTTAAGTATACTTTTTAATACCTGCAAAATATAATTATGGATTGCTTAAAGTAATCCTTGCAATGTGCAGATATTGCACATATGCTTGGACCAATTATACAGATTAAAGTTAACAGTAGGTCATTTATGTCACTTGTGTAGAATTTAACTTGTGTATATATTATTAAAGGATTGCACTATTTAATACTTGTTACTCATGGAATTTGAGCCTACAATGTCTTACACTTGACTCCTAAAGCTGGTTTATCCTACAGACTGACACATGCATGCTTGCTTTTACAGTTAGGATATGCATGCTTACTTTGCTACTACTGTATAGAAAATTTTTTTTTTTATTTAAAAGTATCAATAATACTTCTCTAGTGCTGCATAAACAACACTCGTTTCCCCCAGTCTCCCTAGATGCTCAGCATGGGCCTAACTATTCACACTGATTTCTGCAATAGCTGTGAAAAGAAGAGAACAGAAGAATGTTTTGCCTACCAGGCTTACCTATATTAAGCTTTTTATCTATTACAAATTGTTTTTATCATTCTTAACTGTTGAATGCTGCTAGTTCCGAAGTCAACCAGCCACTGGTTGAATATATCTCTCATGCACAAGTGGTGTAAATGCCCTACTGTTAATTTTATTCTGTATAATTGGACCAAGCATATTTGCCTACATTGTTCTCCAGTGTGTGGAATGACAGTTGCACTGGAGACAGCCTTGGCCATACTATTCCAAGCCTCAGACTTGAAGTGGGAGCTGGTGTCATTCCCTTGCAAAAACCTTCAGCTGTTGCAATTTATCAAGAGTCCAGTAAAGATTCTGGACTCCTGAACACCTTACCTCTGCACCCTAAATTGGGCATCTACCACTCTAACACCAGACATGTCTAACCAGAAAACACTGTAATAGCAAATAATGATTTCCCGCCTATGTGTGTTATTGTGTTTACTGGTATTGCATAAACATGGATGCCAACCATGTTTGCACAATGTTAAGCAGAGAACAATACTGCCAAACAGAGAGAAAAGCAGTTTTCTAAATGAGAAGGTTAATATGATAGTTGGGATTAGTTTAAGGGTTGGTTGCTGCTGTAAATGTTAAGTGATTTAACTTTTTAGACATGTATAATTTATGACCTGAAGCAATTTTTATCTGACTTTCCACACTGATTAAATTAATTTTTACAATACCGGGTTCAAAGCTATTCATAAGGAACAAGACATTTTCTTCCACAGTGGTGATTTTTCATCTTTGCCACAGAAGAAGTGCTACACAGACATACTCATTATTTACATATAAATACACATGACAGAATGAGGGATTATTCGTATATGTGTGCCACCTCACAGTGGCCTGGTTTATGCATTCATGTGTGTATGAGTCTTACTGAAGTCTGAATGCCATCCAAGGCCAGATAGCTCAATTATAATTACAGAAATGATAGTTGTATACCCTTAGTCATACATATAATTCATATGAATGCCCTTGCGATACATATTTATTGTTATAGTTATTTTTAATGAAGTTTACCTTTTTATGTAACATTTAATATACAACGGAATGGAATAACAGTAAAAAGATTTGGAATTGTGCTAAGCTTGTGCACTGCACAAATGTTAATATTTAAAAAAAAGAAAATAAACATTACAAAATGCACTTTAACAGAACTTACAGATTTTTACACAACTCTGGATTTGAGCTATCATACTAATGAACCTACCAAACACACTAAGAGTGCCTTATCTCTCTTTGCCACTGAAAAAAATTTCCGTCAGGGAAGAAAATCATAGTGCATACATGCAAGTCCCATTTCCTCTGCAGTTTTAAGATATATAACACTTGCGCACTCTCTGTTGTTTGTACATGCGTTGCTTACAGATTTATTGCAAAGAGTGATCACACAACCAGTTATGACCATTGTTTGCACCAATGCAGCTCTGCTGTTCTTTGTATTGTGTTCATTCTTCTCATATCTGTGCTCTACTCTCAAACATGCAGTCTATGGGACATTTTGTATCCTTGTCCTTTAAATGTATAATAAAATGACATGACAGTGAAAACCATTTTCAGTAAAGGCAGGAGAGTTTAGCTATTAGTGAACATAAATGAGAAATGTGTGCAGTTCACTTCTGTTTCAAAGCTTGGTACACTTACGTCTACACTTTGCAAGTGTATCCTTTGTTACACACTCATGCAGGTGAAGTAGTCTGAATTACTGCTGAGTCTTCCTTGCCCCTCACACTAATCATTCACAGTTGCAATCCATTACCAACTAACACTGCAGTAGTGTGTACACTATGTTTACACCTGACACTCGAAGTTAAAAGTTTCAGATTCAGTCATTCTAATGAGTTCACACCTCATTTGCATCTTCACCATGCTCAGAGGCCTGAATCTACACTATAAAAAGGTAACTGTATAGCTAAGGAACTTGAAGGTGAGGAGATTTGTGTATTTGGCGAACATAGAAGTTTGCTATTCCTTTTTATTTATTTGCAGAGAAGACTTCTGATCTTGCTAAGGTATGATTGTATTTTTCAAGTACATTCTAGATTTCCTAACATGTTAAAAGAAAATTTGTATATACATGCATTAGAAAATGGAACTTTTATTAGTATGCACTTCTTATAGTTCACTGTTGGCACAGGCATTTTCATAGGTTTATAGGTTTGTACTAGGCTAATGGCCCTGGAGCCTTTACAAGCCTAGCCAATAGGTTTACCCTGGCATTGTGCCACCTGACCTTAGTTCCCAATGCTTCTGTCAAGCAGAGCCACTGGAGTGATCCCCGAGGTGAATTTTCTATTTCCTATCCATTCATCAAGATTTCTCTTGAAGAGGGCCAGTGCGGTGCTCTGTTTGACATGTATGGAAAGTCTATTCCATAGCATGGGCAATCACTGGGTTATAAATCTGTCCCTCCAGCACATTCTGTTGATTGTGGCAATGAGGTTGAGGTCTCTGGATCTTGTAGTGCAGAGGGATTGGGATCTCTTTAGATGTAGCATTTCTAACAGAGCTGAGTCAGACATGGCTTTGTAAGTCAAGCAGAGATCACCTCTAAGTAGGCGATATGAGACAGAGAATAGTTGGAGTTTTTTGAGTCTGTCCATATAGGACAAGTATTTAAGGTCTAAGATCCTCTTTGAGAGGTACTTTTGTGACCTCTACAGTTGTTGCAGGTGTTTAGTGAGGTGCATGCCAAATGGGGTATTGTACTCAATGATTGGCCTAATGAAGGAAGGGTAGAAAGAGACAATGACCTTTTTCTTCCTGGATGCAAACCCCCTTGTAATGAGATGTGCCACATAAAAGGACTTTCTGACCACAGTGGCAATGTGGTGGTCAAAAGTGAGGTTGCTGTCAACCTGTGTTCCCAGATCTCTTATAATGCCTTCTGTGTTCAGTGGACTACCATGGATGTGGTAATTCATGAAAACTGGGGTTTTCCCAAAGGGGATGATGACACATTTTTTGGCATTGAGCTTAAGGCTATGGTTCTGACACCAGTTGTTGGTCTCAGTGCGGCCTTTCTGTAGGATGTCAACTTCACTTGGGGAGCTCATAATGGCTCCCAACTTGCAACCGTCTGCAATGTTTGTGACACCAAGGCTCTTCGTGTTGGCCTGGACTTTTGAGAAGTAGATACCAAACAGGAGAGGACCCAGGACCGATCCCTGTTGGACTCCAGTCGTAATTGGTCAGCAGCCTGACTTGGAGTCAGCTACTTTCACACTGTGGGTTATATCTGTGAGCCAGTTTGCAACCCACCTAGTGATATAGGGGTTGATGCTTAGCTTAGTGAGTTTTTCTATGATTTCTGAGTGGGGAATGGTCTTAAAGGCCTTGGCCACATCAAGGTAGGCTGTTTGAACCACCTTGCCTTCATCCACAGCTCTGGTGACTGACTCAAAGTAGTCGACCAAGTTGAGCAGGCATGATCTACCCTTCACAAAACCAAACTGTGTGGGATCCAGAGTTTGGAGATTCCCTATATCCTTGTTTATTAGGTCCATGATGATGCCTTCCATAGCTTTGCATATCAGACTTGTCAGGCTAATGTGGCGATAGTTCCCAGGGTCTGTAGTCACTCCTCCTTTGTGGAGAGGGATGACTATAGCAGTACAACATTCGGTAGAGAAAAAGCCTGAGGTGAGGCTGTGATTGAACAGGGCACACAGGTGAGGTGTTAGTTCACTCAGTAGTTCCTGTAGAACACAACCAGGGATATTGTCAGGTCCCATAGAAGCTATATTCTTGGCCTTGGACAGTGCTGTTTTAACCTGTGCAGCAGTAATACTGGGTGCCTGGCAATCTGCTGGTATTGTGATTGGTCCTGGGGGGGGGAGTTGGCACTGAATCTGTCAGCCAGTATATTGGGAATATATGTTGGCTTGGTATAGGAGGTACCATTGTGCAGTAGCTCAGAGCAAATCTGGGTATTGACGTGGAGGTTTTTTTGCATAATTATAGAAGGCCTTGTGGTTGTCTTTACTATCTGCTGAAATTCTGTTTTCATAGCTAGCTTTAGAGGATTTGATGAGGGATCTCAACTTTTTGTTGAGGCTGATACAGGAATTTTTCCAGTCTAGGGACTTCACCTTATTCTGCATCAGTTTCCTCCTTCTGTTGTACAGTTTGTTTATGGCAGGGGACCACCAGATTTGCTGCCTTTTTTTGGAGGAGAGCATCTTAGTTCTATTAGGTATGGCGAGATCCATGCATTTGTGTACGTGTTTGTGCAGTGCACTGGTGTATGATTCGGCGGTCATGCAAATATTCTCCATTTGCATGGGTGCCATGAAGTTAGCCACCTCTGTTTTAGCAGCCCAAAGTTAGCTTTGTAGAAGTTTTTTATGGTGGTTACTTTTGCGGGGTGGGTTGGAGTGGGAGGGATGTGGATTTCCAAGGTGATTAGTTTGTGGTGGATCTAACCAGGGAGGAGTTGACTATTTGTGAAGAGCAACAGTCGCCCATGTCAGTAATGACCAGGTCAAGGATGTTGCTATCTCTAGTGGGGGTAAGAATAAGCTGGTCAAGGGCATTGGAATTAATGAATTCCAGGCAATATTGGGGAAGTGTATTTGTACATGAATAGTTTTCCCAGTTTATGGAGGAGTAGTTAATGTCACCCAGTATGAGAGTGTTAGGTTGGACCCTAATATTCTCCAGGGTGCTTAGGAATGTGGAGCGTGAGTCTTGAGACATGGGTGGGGACCTATAACAGGCTACAACTTGAATTGCTGTCTTACCCAGTGTTAGCAGCACCTGAAGTATCTCTGATGCATTATGTTGGGCTACCAGTCTGGAGATGTGAACATCCTTTATGACTATGGAAACACCACCACCATTGGAGCTTCTGTAAAAGTTTAGGGCTGAAAGGTGTAAAATGAGTTTTAGCCTGGTAGTGCAGGGGTGATTTCTGCTGCCTTGAACCAAGTGTCTGTTACAGCACAAATGTCGATGTTCTCCATTTTAAGGAGTGCTTCGAGCAAGTGTATTTTGAGATTTAGACTTCTAGTGTTGGGCAGCATGTCCCTCAAATTGCATTTGTTTGTAGCTGTTATGGTGGTAATTTGGTCTTTGGAACACCACGTAAAAAAGGCACTGTAGGGGTGGCAAGAGCTTTAGCAAGTATCCGGAAGGCCAGGGGTGACAGATGCAGGCCATCTTTGGCAAAGCATTGAGGTCTGTCAATCATGTCACCCCAAGCAGACAGATACTGGATCCCCTTAGAATGACACCAGAAACTTAGCCAATTGTTGAAATGAATCATTTTCTGCTTGTACTGTGGTATCATTCTGCATGATAGCAGGATGCTGCTCAGGGCTAGGGTCATAACCTCCTGGGCTACATAATCCGAGAACTCCTCCACGTCTCTTTTCATGTAGTCCAGAGAGGTACATCTCAGGTCATTCACACCCACATGTACAATGACAGAGTCATGTTTGTACCTGTTGCTGAGGGACCTGAGTGCATGCATTATGTTGCAGATCCTGGCACCCAACAGGCAGCTGACTGTTACTTTCTCCTTATTCAACCTAGTGAGTGGGACATGGGTGTGTCTCACTATCATGTCACCTATGACTAGTATGCTGGGCATGTTGTTTTGCCTTAGGGGCTTTGGCTGAGTGGCACACTGTTTAGGAGAATTATGTGTCTCGTGATTAGTGTTGTGTTGTGGTGGTCGAGTGCATTTGTGCCTTGGAGGTCTCTGCTGTCTGGGTAGATTTTTATTGAGAGCCTCCGTGAAAGTGGGTGTGTGGTTTGTGTTTTTATGTGACGGCAGTGCTGGTGTGTATTCTGGAGGGCTATGTGTTCCATGCAGTATGGTGCAAGTGTTGACCGTCTTCTCTAGACCAGCTACTCTGGTCTTGGCTGGAGAGTGCGTGGCTTCCAGTTTGGATATATAAGTGCATCTCTCGCAATTCTGAATGTTGGGATGTAAGAGGAGAGGGTTGTCGGTATACATGAGGTAGTTGCTACATTGCCTCAGGATGCCCAAATTCATCAGGTTAATAGGAGAAAGCACATGGTACTGCCCTTTAGACATGCCTGGAGGGGTAGGCATTAGTAATAAGTACTGGAGCTGTTTCCTTGTAGAATGTTTAGTGCTGGCAGCACTTTTGTGTGCTACAATAATTGCTACAAGAAGTCTAGTATGGTAAAGTGCTAGACTAATAAGCTAGCAAAAGTGCAGGAGAGAAGAAAACTTGCAGATCTAAGGGAAAAATTGAAGAGCAGACTTTGGCACCTCTCAGAAGCTTACAAACAGTCCTGGATACAGAAAATCTGTATCTGGAGTAGACTAGTTGCAGGAAAGGTGGGAACAAGTGCAAATGCAGGCATTTTCTTTATTTCTCAGGTAGACAGCCTATTAACTTTCATTGCAAGTGTTATTGTTAAAATTAGTTATCTTACAATGAATGTTCTTATGTTATTTCAGGGAAATGTAATGTACTATATGGCCAATGACACAGGGGTATTATACTTCTAAGGGGGGTGGCTGCCACAGAGACACCACTGACACCAAATGAAGAGTTCCTGTCCACTATCAGAGATCCAGAGAGCTCAGTGGAAACTGCACACCAACATGTAATTGATGTTGATGCCAATGTTTCTGGGAAGACAAGTACGTACCAGGAGAAGGTTCCAGGTAAGCTTACATACATAAAGTTGTAAGATTTTTAAGTCGTATAGTAAAATATCGAAAAATTTAACTAATCTTTTTTTTTGGATGAACCTATTGATAAATTAAGAGACTCAATGACACATTTTTGGTCATTACACATGGGCTTTGAGTGAACATGTCAGACAAGTTTCATTCAAAATTATTGTTACTAGACATATAGACAAAAATGTGTGTATTCACTGTCCCCTGTGTTATTGCAGTTGTGATGGTTGCATCCTTACCTTGCTGTCAGGACTATCCTTCCTCCAATGTGAGGAGTCATCTGCACATAGTAAGACAAACATTTTTCTTTGATTATTGATGAAAATTTGTCAGATTTATGCATTTATCTGTTTGTGCGATGTGGGTGTTATGAGTGTTGTGCGCATTGCTCTGCAATCTGCGATATTGTGACTGGTGTTTTTTTATCATATAAATTGTTTAAAATATTTAGTGTAGGTATTAATTTCTTTCATGTGTTTGCTGGCTGTTATCACAGGTGATCCTAATAGTTGAAGTATAGGACTCTTACCACCTGATGTCAGAGTATTGGCAGACTCTTATGATGATGGTGGCCAAACACAGGCACAGTCAGGGTATGCAGAGGTTGAATCTGACATTGAGGTTAACATTCAGCCATCCCCTGTGTTTCCCTCAGACATAGTTAGCAGTCCTATGCTTACCTATTCTACTGGACCCACAGATATTGGACAGGTAGAGTAACACTTGATCACGGTAGCATGGTTACTGCAGCTTCACTGCCAGTTGACTGGGGCCATAGCCAAAGTGTGGGTGAGGTGCCACACAGGAGATTTAAGGGTGCTTAGAGGAGGCCTGCTGTCCACCCCTCAACCTGATCCTGGTGTGTCCTTAAGTGCCACTCAACATACATTCTGGTGCTACCATAGAGGCACAGGCACATTCAACTAGGGCCTCTAAGGACATGCTTAGGGTTGTAGATGTGGCGCAGGCTGACATGCATGACTGCCTCCTTCATGTGCCAATTCAATAGATTAGATGAATGAAACTACAGAATGGACAGTGTCTATGATGGAATGTGTGCTGGGAAGACAGCATCCATGTTGATGTAGGTAAGCATCATCATCTGATGTTAGCCAACATGGCTGTGCCCGATCAGGCTCCCATAGTGGCAGTACTTCCACTTCTCCATCAGTGATTGAGGTGTCCACACCTAGACATGGTAGGCCATGGGTTTGTGGTCCTGTGTATACTCATGAGGAGAGCTCATCCAGCAGACATCAGTCACATTCAGGTAGCAGCAGCACATCTGACCATGGGGATAGGTGTGCCAGTGCAACTCATGGCAGAGCCAGTTCTCATGGTGAGGGGCAAAGATGATGAACTCTTACCCCTATCATGCACAGCTCACACCTGCCCGACATACCAAGACATAGAGCTAGCACAGAGCTTGGTTGTGTTCTTGCAGACACTCACACACATTTCAACTTGATTGCCCAGCTAGATACATATACACATAACAGTTACATGGGATATTCATGAGACTTAGGGCTCATCCTGTCTCAGTGGCCATTTGATACTTTACCCACATTTCTGCTGTCTGTCTTGCTCATATGTACTCACTACCTTTGTGTCAGCCTTGGCCTCTTGCCCCCTAAACAACACCTTGTGTAAATGATGATAACTATGCCATATCCTTGTTTTCTATCTTTTGGATTCAGAGATACATAAGTCTTTTGTCTGACACCCAGGGTGCATAGCTGATAGAATGCATATTATATATGTGTTTGCGAGGCTCTTTTGAAAATTTTACTGATTCTGTACATGTTTTTGTAATATGTGTATCTTTGATGCATGAAGCCTACTAGTTGATAGTAAACACATCTATTGACATAAGTCATTATTGCTGTCATGTATTGATGTCATAACACTAAAAAATCACCCACCTTCTACTTAGTTACATTATCAAGTAACATTATGCAAGGATCTGCCATTCATTTGTATTATTAGCCATTTATTTTCCTATTCTAGTTTCAGCACTTACCTTGATAGTCTGGCAATTACAAGTGTTTTAATTTGGGACTGAATTTGTGTGATGCTAGCAGTACACAGTCATTACTAAGTAAGTGAGTGTTGTGAGTATTGGCTAACATCAATTTTACTGAGTGCATGTGCATAGAATGACTGTTGTTACCCTCTTAGGTGGTGAGTATGTGTGCTATCCTTTGCCTATTGGCCAGGGCAAGAGCATATTGTGCACACCTATGTCTATCTGCAACCATGGCAGCTGGTGGTTCCGCCTCTGATTCCTCACATGCATGTAGCTGTGGTGGCCTTGGCAGTGGTGGAGGGATGTGTGATCCTTCCCCTCAGTGATCCTGCTGCAGCTGCTTCCTCAGAATAATATTATGAAAGATGGCACAGACAGTGAAAATTTCAGCACACGTATTGGGATTGTACTGCAGGGCTCCCCCTCATTTATCTAGGCACTGGAATCATGACTTCAGCAGCCCAAACACACACACTTTATGATAATTCTTCTTTGAACATGTTTCTCATTATAGTGTGTATGCATTTTTGATGGGCCACAGCTTGAGTGCATTCCCTGCATCCTCCACTAAATTACCTTATGGGGTATTCCCCCTAGAAAACCTCTGATACAGTTGAGAGTTGCACCAGATATGGGAGTCATGGTAACTGCCTGGTCTGCCACCACACACATTCAGAATGATTCTGTTAGTATTCGACATGACCTGGAAGTTAATGCAGTGAAAACCCTTTCTGTTTATGCATACCCTTCCCTGTTCCTTAGGTGGTGCTTTGATTTCAATGTGTGTGCAGCATATGGCACACAACAATTCAGGGAAGTATGCTACAGGATAGAAATCATGCATAGTTGTAGCACTGTCCTCAGGTGTATGGGGAAAATGTATGTAGCATAGCATTTCAGAACTGATGCAGGATCCTGGATGCTGATGCCTGAGACACCCCCAGACTATCCCCTGTTGGACTTTGGAAGGTTCCTGTAGCTAATATTCTAAGTGCTACACATATCTTAGTCTCCACAGGTATTGGTTCCTCTTGGTTTGCCTTTGCTCTGAGTTGAGTATGACAGAGGTTCCACAGTTTTTGTAGTGTATATCTATGTACCCTGTAGCATTCTACAATGTCAATCTTATGCAAGCCATGAAAAGTTAAATAGGGTCTAAACACCCTCCTACTTCTTGGCTGAGACCTATTAACAGTGGAGACTTGGGTCTTTGCACATACCCAGGTATAAGAGCAACAACAGCCCCTAACATTGTTACCATGTAGAGTAGTATCCCAATAGGTTTTGGAATTCAAGTCCAAAACCTGCACTGAGTGTACACAATTGCTTTATCCACTCACAAGAACCAAGAAACAAACTGGAAAAGTGTTAACCCAGAAAATGATCCTTAAACAATCAAGTGCACACAAAAGTCCTGGGAACATATACCAAGCAGAAACTTGCTATACCAAATAATTCTTTGAAAAAAATGTTCTCCTTGAGCAAGTCTTGTAGGATAAAAACACAGCTTTATTACAAAAAATGCAGTAGGTAAGCTCTTTCATGGGACTACCTCCCACTTCATCAGACCATTACAATAGCAGTACTATCCACTTATTTATAAGGCAAGTTAAATTGGTGATACCAATTAAATAGCAATTACCCATTCATTTTAAAGAGATATTCATCTCTACTTGAATCACTTGCATTGTTTCTATTCAAACATTACTGACACTGAAAGGTGTCTTTTTAATGACTTCTTATTTCTATAGCAAAATCCGGTTCTTCTCCAACCAACTCTCTTATATGCGGGTCGCTTGTAAGTACAGGCCAGTGTTTCCTCACAGTATCTTTCATAATCCTACAATAGCTACAGATTACACGTCTGACACCTTTGTTATGCTAGTACAGAGAAGAAAGCAAAAGAAAAAGAAGAACATGCAGGAACAATACCATGTGGTAAGTGTAACCAATGTAAATGGATAGATTATAATAATAAATTTGAACACCCTGATACAGGAATAGAGTTTACATTTAAAGTTACGGCCACTTGCAGTACTCAAAATATAGTATATTTAGCTATCTGCAATGTGTGTTCATCTTACTATATAGGTAAGACGAATAGGGAATTTAAAACAAGGATAAGAGAGCATTTACTAAGCATCAGGAACTTAGATAAAACTAATGCTTTGGCCTAACATGTGTTGAAAATGGGTTCTACACATAATTTTAGATTTATGGCCATTGAAGTAATTAGTGAAAATGATAGAGGGGGAGATATAATAAACAAAACAGAAACTTCAGAAGTAAGGTGGATAGTCAGGTTAAGAGGCAACAGAGGTAAGGGACTAAATGATAGGATACCATTAAAGCCTATACTAAAGAACAGGTCTCTACGTTAATGAGAGCCAGTATGAATAGGAATTATGTTAGCAGTAGTATTAACCATGTATGTTAGATCAACGCTATGAAGTTTATAACAGAATGGTGCATATTTAGGTTGAAGTATGATATGGGAAATAGTTAAATGATTTATTTTATTATTTTTATGCATATATTTTATATTTTACATATTTGTATATGTGTTTTTATATCAGTATTGTTTGAATAGAAACAATGCAAGCGATTCAAGTATAGATGAATATCTCTTTAAAATGAATGGGTAATTACTATTTAATTGGTATTACCAATTTAACTTGCCTTATAAATAAGTGGATAGTACTGCTATTGTAATGGTCTGATGAAATGGGAGGTAGTCTCATGAAAGCACTTACCTACTGCATTTTCGTAATAAAGCTATGTTTTTATCCTACAAGACTTGCTCAAGGAGAACATTTTTTCAAAGAATTATTTGGTATACCAAGTTTCTGCTTGGTATATGTTCCCAGGACTTTTGTGTGCACACAATTGCTTTACAGCTTGCTGCATAGGTCCTCCATCTTGGATTGGATAAATTAGCATAACATTCAGCTGCTTATGCTGTAATTACATGCCACAATGTGTACCATGTTTGCACGGCTCTGTGCTTACTGAATATGAAACAGTACACTATCGTGTGTGTATTGGATTTCAATCCATCATATCACCCAGCAGTCAAAATATCTGAACAAGCTGTACTTGGTAATTTGACTAAACAACATCATAGGGTTCTTATAAATCAGTCTTATAACAAGTCAGTCTGAGAAACAGGCATTACAGCAACTCATGAACAATGAGCAAATTATTATTACTATGTCAGATAAAGGTGGGGCAGTAGTAGTTTGGGCTAGGAAAGTAGGAAAGATTATTTGATAGAAGCAGAATCACAGCAGGTAGACCACAGATAGTATCAAAAACATTTCTGGACAATGCCATAAACTTTAAGGTGCACATAGACCAATTTTTGGCAAAGTGTGTTGAGAACATGGTGATGGGAGCTGTCATCAATTCCTCTAGTGATGTGGACATCCTCCAAGAGGCCCTATCCCAAACAAAATGACTGGTGCTAGAAACATGGCCTCAAACTGAATGCCAAAAAATGCATCACCATTCCCTTTGGGGAGAGTGTTGTCCCCACAAATGATCACATTAATAACAAAGTCCTAAGCACGTGATCAGTCATGAGGGACTTGGCACCCAGGTTGATAACAACCTGACTTTTGACCACCATATTACCTCCATTGTATGGAAAGCTTTCTACACGACCTACCTCAGTAGGAAGGGTATCTCATCCAGGGACAAGGAGGTGATAACATCCCTGTATTCTTCCCTTATAAGACCCATTATTGAGTACAATGCCCCTTTCAGGATGTACCTCACAAAGCACATGCAGCAGATGGAGAGACCACAGAGGTTCCTCACTAGGAGGATCCAGGGCCTCAGACATCTATCCTACACAGATAGGCTAAATGCCCTGTCCCTGTACTCAGTCTCATACAGACTCCTTAGACGTGACATCTCTCTGGCATACAAAGCAATCTCAGACTCTGCCTTGATGGGAATGCTGCATATCTGCAAGTCGAGCTCCACTCAAGTAACCCACATGCGCCACCTCAACTTGGTCTATGACATCAATAGGACTTGTTGGGAGGACAGATTTGTGACCCAGAGATCCCCCCTTCTGTGGAATAGACTCCCTCTCCACATCAAGCAGAGTACCTCATTACCCCGTTTTAAGTGCAATCTGGATAACTGGATGGGAAACAGAAAATACACCACTGGGATTCCACCTGTGTCCCTACTGGATATGGGCATCGGGTTCTGACTTGTCTGAACATGGGTTAAATTCTTGATTAGGCTTGTAAGGGCATCAGGTCCAATACCCTAGTAACATCCTATGATCCTATGATGTTGAAATTACTAATCAGTTAAGGTCCTTCTAGATAATAATTTTATTTATTTCCTAAAATTCATAAATTAACTTCATTTTTCCTAGGTTCATCTATTGTGAGTAGTAAGGGTTATTTGAACAACTATCAATATTTTTTTTAATTGTGTTTGAGATCTTTGTTGGAACAAATCATAGCCAAAATTGAGGACACCAGACGATTCTTAGAGTTGATGGAGGACATACATATCAAAAACACTACTTATATGGTGTCTCCTGATGTGGTATTGCTATATACTATAGTACCAAGAATGATTTAAAATTATTTTGATATCCCTTAACAGTAATGATATGGGTATACAATTTATGTGTATATTGGATCCATTTGTCATTTTTTGGATATCATGGTAACCAAGTTAGTTGGTAGATCACTTAATGCCACACTTTATAAAAAGTTGTTTCTTAGAAATGCAGTACTGTTGACACATAGTTGTTTCTCCCAACAGATTATTAATAATATATTTTACTATCAGTTTCTTAGAATAAGAAAATATGTAATCAAGAGGCTGAGTACCAACAACTGATGGCCAAAGCACAAGAAACATTTCATAGGTTCATAGGTTAGTACTAGGCTAACTGTCCTTTTGGGCCATTTGAAGCCTAGCCAGTTACCCCATGTGAGAATCAAAGCCTGCACCTTGTGTCTTTAAGGTAAACATCTTAAGCATTATGTCATCCTCCCACGGGGGTGTGGTTTAAATGTTGTACAAGAGAGTGGGAATCAGGTAGCTACGCTATCAAGAAGAGATTTACTGGAATATCAGGCCAAAAATATAAACGTAGCTCTACCTGTAAGTCTGATCATGCTATACGGTAACAACTCATTCCTACTAAGGGAAATATTGGATTGTCACTGTTTTATTTTTCCCCAGTGATAATTTTCTTAAATGTAGTTGGGAACATCACAAAATTAACTATAGAAAATTGAAGTTGGTTGGGCAGAATTTCTCTAGTTTAAAAAAAAGTATCAATGCAGTCTTGCAAAGAAGTGACAGCATTAGGGCACGCTATCCTAATGGGTATTATATTCAATGCAAGAGAATATGCCAAACAAAATATCCTGTATCAGTGAATACCTCTCAGACTTATGTGATTACAGCCTTGTGTCACACAATGGGTGGTTTACATAGTGGTCTTCCAGTGCAGCACTTTTATGTGGGACAGATATCACTGATGTGGAAAAAGAGAATCTCACTTCACATCATTGATATCAATTCCAAAAAAGAAAGAGGTGAGCTATTTAAACATGGACTAGCACCCTTCAGCCATTTACACATTTATTGGTATAGCTAAGGTTTATAGCATGACCCATTTAACAAAAATGTAAAAGCAACACATTTGTAAATGAGAAGGGAAAAAAACATGCCCCCGGATTCACGAATCCTCCGTGTGAGACTTAATAAGTCTTACTCGGAGGCTGCAGTTGAACGGTATGACGTCAGCGTGCCATGAATATTCATGAGGGCACGCTGACTCAACCGTAACTCTTACACGGACCGAGTATGAAAGCAGGGGACATTTCTGACTGCCGAGCAGTCTAAATGTCCACGCCCCCGCAAGTGTAGTAAAAGCAAAATGTCAACACACAAGAGCGAGTTTGCTCAAATGTACTTGCACCCAACACCACACTCCCTGACACTGTAAACTCCCATCACAGTTATAAAAAGTAAAATATATATATATTTTTTTTAAATCCACGATATAGCTGCCCGTATTTGCACGTGTGTGTGTGGGTGTGCCCATTGCTTAGCCATAGAAAGCAATTCCGACATGGAAGAGCATAAGAAAGAATGTTTATGCAAATCACACCAAATTGCAATAGTGTAATGTTAGAGCATGCACAAAGAGGAGGCATTCATGGTTCAAGTCCCACCACTCCCCAGTATTTGAAATAATACCAGACATATATGATTAAAATTTTATTAAAAGCAGTGACATGGCCAATGTATCAGTGAACAAAATATATATTTTTAAAGGACCCAGATATATAATAGGCTGCTGTTAAGCAACGCTTTACCCAGCGAAACACAGGTGCCCATAGTTTAATAGCGCTTTACCCAGCTAAACACAGGTGCCCATAGTTTAATAGCGCTTTACCCAGCTAAACAGAGTTGCCCATGGTTTAATAACACTTTACCCAGCACAATAGAGTTGCCCAAAGCTTAAAAGCGCTTTACCCAGCGCAATGTGTTTGTGCGGATGTGTGCGCCATGCCAACCAGAGCACCACAGGGCACCGGGGAGCAACGTAGAGCTAAGTTGCTTAAATGCAGCCACACCCCCTAGCCTGTCTAGACAGTATTAAAATAAAAGAATGACAAGGTTTGAACCCAGGACCTTGTGCATCATAATCAAAGTACAGAACCACTAAGCCATGACAACATAGGGAAAGCAGCTACTATTAACATTCATATACTTACGAATGGTAGTTTAACCATTACTAAGCAGGTCTGCAGTCAGCCGAGAATTTTACAAAATGGCCAATCACAAAAAAGTGCGGGAAATGCGGCATATTTAAGCCCCATAGGCAGGAATACTCACCATAACTGATTGTAGCTCACATTTGCAGTCAGAATGGCAGGTGCAGGAGAGGGTTCATGCTTCCGAGCGCAATGTTGGGGCATCGAGGAGGCCAAATACATGGTTTGGCTCCTTGTCCACCATCACGAGTCAAGACTCCTGCAGGGCCAGTTCCAAGGGATGGAGTACAAGGCAGAGGCTTAGAACCGGTTAGCTTGTGACCTCACCAGTGCCACAGGCATTCCCCGGACTGGTGAGCAGGTCCATCACCACCATGCATACCTGAAGAGACGAAAGCAGGACCGCCTGAACCAGTGGATACAGGAGGCCCATGGGATGCAGAATGCCCCACAACTGAGTATGTAGCCATGGAATGCAGTATGTACGAATTGATAATGGAGTATGTATAATGGATAGGTATGTCTCAATATCCCTTCATTTACTTTACAGCTGCAGGTGACCATGCTATGAATCAGCAAGCCTATGCTGATAGGCTGCTAAGGCTGTGCCATCAGGCAGGTTAGTGATTATTCTGCATGTATTGTTATATAAAATATGGGAAAAAGCATGAAAGAATGTGTTGTAGTCCAATAAAACAGCCATAGAATTGCCTGAATAAGTCCTCTGCATGTACTGCCAGATAAAAATGTCAGAGAGGCAGAAAAAGAGTGTAGTAACCCATTAAGAAAGGTAACATATGTCTGGAATAATATCTCTAAAGGCACTGTCATATAACATAAGTGAGTGAGCCTGAAAAAAGATTGTTCTAACCTATTAATAAAGGTATAATATGTCTTGAACATGTCTGCCATAAACACCGTTAAAACAAATAAAGGAGTGAGCCTGTGGAAAAGTGTGCAATATCATTAATAAAGGTCTAAAACCCAGAGTGTGTCTGTGTCACAGAGTCTGAAATGTTGTTGTACCCTTGCATTATACAAACAGTACTGTTTGAAAATGTGCTGGCAACTCAGAGTTATGCAGTCCCATATAAAGTGGGTGATGGAAGTGCTAGGAGCTGTGAAACATAAATACAGTCCACAATAGTCAGTTACTGGCTGGCATGAATAAGTAAACCTGGCACACATGTAGCATGTAATTATTCAACAGAAATGTGAGTGTGTGTTAAGAAATTCAGGGTTCTGTACAACTCAAAGTGAAAATGTCATGTGAAAACATCACAGATATGTAGATAAAGAAATATAAATGCAAACAAGAAATATGTAGCAGGAACATCTGCATCCCGGAGAGTTAGTATGCCAGATATAGGTCAGGCATATATTGAACTAGTCAAACCCATGACACAACCTAATGTATGGTGGCAAGTGTAATAATACAGGTAGGGGATATACACTTGCAGTCACTAGGAATGTAGTGTAGACTAAAAGGTCATTATAAGATGTTAACCGAGGTTTTTTCTACACCCTACTGTATGTGCATAAACCATGCAATTCCACACCTCAATGGGTATGTGTAACCTTAAATATTTGTTGGGACATATGTCCTATTGTTTTATAAATATTTGCATTGATGTTGATGCTTGTGCCCTGTTCAAACACCACGTTCATGGTGGCCTGATGCTACCAAACATCCCTGCATGCTGTTGGAATATCCACTGTCGTTCAATATATGCATGTGTTATGCTTGCTGTTCAACTGTTGGAACCTTGGTGTGTTGGGTTAATGGGAATATTACTGCGTGCTGTTTATAACTAATCTGGAATGCTGTTGTTTATGTTGTAATTAAACACACCTAATCACAGAACGTATGGGAAGGCCGGTACCAGCGGATCCACCTGTCCCTCCTCAGTTGGCGAGTGCACCTGGCACCAGCAGCTCTGGTGCCCAGCCCGGGCTCCCCTCCTCCATTGGTCCTGTGCCACCTTCAGGTGGAAGCACTGCAGGGGATGGGGTTCGTCCCCCCCATGCAAGCGTGTGTGGAGAAGGGTCACCTGTCACCCTTCGAAGGGTCCGGGCTGTGGTGCGTAGGGAGATCCAGCGTTCAGTCGCTGATCCCCTATGCCAGCTTGAGGCGAGAGTGGCATGTCTCTCGGGTGAGCCTGCCCGTCCTACTCAGGCCCCAGCACAACCACCCTCGGGGCTGTGAAGGTGCAGTGGTGACTGCCATGGGTGGGGATCTCAGTTCCACTGTTACCATCTGTGGGCTCATGGGCTTGCGATTTCCAAACAAACTTCCCTGTCAATTGTGTTCACTCACCCCATGTGCCAATCTCCACCCCTGTATGCGTCTTGTCTTGTCTGTTTACCTCCCCAACCTACCTCCCCAAATATACCTACATCCTCTATCTCACATTCCACTCTCACCTCAAAAAAAAAATAAAAAAAAAGGGCAATCTGTTCCCACAAAAAAATTACGCCCCATACATAGCTGCCCAATTCGCACACATGTCCACTGGACATGTAAACTGATAATTCTAATTGGCATTACAACATATTTTGTTGTCCTCACCCCTCTCTCAGGAGTGGAAGGTTTCAAAATTTACACCAAATTTCATACATATGCTCAGCTGTTGCTGGTAAAGAAATGGGCAGCTATGGACCTTCCCTACACCCATCCTGCACATCCCGAGCTGGTTTCCCTATGTCTTTCCCTCTTTATGCCCCCCTTTTCACCACTTTCATATCTCCCCATTTTCTTTTCTTTAAAAGAAATTAGCGCAGGGGTTAGCGGGACTAAGCACTTTTAAGCAGTAGTTAGCGGGGGTGCGCGAGTGTGAGCTTGTGTGTGCTTAGCTAAGCATTGCTAAGTGTCACGCAAACCCACGCAAACCTGCTTACAACTGCTTAAAAGTGCCTTAGTCACTCTGTATGACAAGGCCTTTGTACTGCTCAGCAGCAAAATAAAACACCGTTGTCAGTCTCAAACCCAACACCTTGGAATCACCAGTCTGCATGACGTACCACTAAGCCACAGCAGATATACAATAAGCTGGTGCTGAAAGAATTATAACATGCATTACAAGGAGTGAATGTAAAGGGAAAATAGGAAAGCCATATGAATACATTGCAATAACTACTGTTGTATGCCAGTTAATTCTCTAATTCCAAAAGAAAATACATACTCCCATGTATCCAGTGTTAGCATTAGGAGGTGTGAGTAAACTTACACACTGAGAAGAGTGTACTGGAAGAAGCAACAGTCAGGTTTCAGTACAACATGCATTTCACTGGCTACAACCCAGCTTCAGATATGAGACATATACCAAACTTCTGACTGACACAACAGTGTCCACAGCAAACAAGCATGGTCCCCACCTTGCAAAACTGAAAGGGCTATGCCTAGCTAACCTATCATTATATAGCAGTGTCCTAAAATCACAGTGAGAACTGCAATTACCACACAGCAGGCTGCATGAAATTACTAAATGGTGGGTACCAATTGGTGCAGAGGCCATCACATGCACTTGTGCAGATACCTAGAAAAGCAGCCTGTATCTGCTGTCCACACATGCAATAATATTATTGCACCAACTGGGAGAGAGAGATTGAGAGCGCAAGCGAGAGAGACAGACAGAAACAGACACACAGATGGATACAACAGTCAGTAGGAGACAGACACTGAAAAGAAAGACCAACACACAGAGGAAAGCAAAACCAAAAAAAAAAAAAACAACAAACACAAGAACAATCAACACCTACAACAGACGGAGGTGAGAATACAAAGGTAAGGTATGTAACAGATATGTATTTGCTGACATCCAAATGATGTGTCTGAAGGGTACTCTACATACCGTGAACCATCCATATGTGGCCACAGTCCGTATCTATATGTACATGCACATTTGCATAGGGCAAGGGACATACTGCAACTGTTAGTGAAGGCTGGACATATGTATGTTGTTGAAGGCTGCTATGTGCACATATGTATGTAGGTTGTAGTGTGTGGCATAGCAGACAGCAAGCAGTGCCGGTATATGTCATGTGGTGATTAAACGCTGTGTGACTGAGCTACAGTCAGTGAGGCCTGCTACAGCTATACGGCCTAAGGGCAGCAGATTGCATTCTGCATAACATTGTGCAATAGTATTACATAACTGTATGTCTCACAACAGTTGCATAATTGACATCCCTATCCATGACAGGTGGGCAGTATATGTGCCTATATGTGCAGCTATATGTACAGCAATGGATGTTTAGATGTATGTGTATATATACATATATACATATATATATATATATATATATATATATATATATATATATATATATATAGATGTCTATATATATATATGTGTGTGTGTGTGTGTGTGTGTGTGTGTGTGTGTGTGTGTGTGTGTGTGTAGATATATATATATATATATATATATATATATATATATATATATATATATATATATATATATATATATATATATATATATATACATATATATATAGATATATATATATATATATATATATAGATGTAGATATAGATATATACATATATAGAATTATAGATATATAGAGCTATATATAGATATATACATATATACATATATAGATAGATGTATATATATTTAGATATATGTAGATATGTATATATATATATATAGATATGTATATGGATATATATATGGATAAATATAGATATATATGGATATATATAGATATATATAGATATATATGGATATATATGGATATATATAGATATGTATAGATATGTATGTGTATATATATATATATATATATATATATATATATATATACATATGTATAGATATGTATGTATGTGTATATATATATATATATATATATATATATATATATATATATATAAAGAGAGAGAGAGAGAGACAGAGAGAGGGAGACACGGGGTCATATGTACTGCAACAGGTGCCTGTTGACCAAGGCTTGGACTGAGCACCAGTGTTGATACTGCAGTGCCATACCCCATTCCAAAACACTTTACACAGTAACTACCACAAAGGTGTTAGCCTGCTTAACACTGAAGGTGTCAGAAGGGAACATGGGACACAGGTGGACAGTAGGCTCCCCTTTGATAATCACAGTGCCACACTCGTCTTGTAATCTCTCTACATGGTACGTGTCATCACAAAAGGTGTGTCATCTAGGGAAATATAGGTCAGTGTTCCCCTCTACTCCTCACAATGCCCCATGTGGTATGTATCTCACATGACAACTACAGCAAGTGGAAAGGCCACAGACATACCTAACAAAGATTGATACTGCCCTCAAACACATGCCCTATTCAGACTGACTCATAAAACCACAGCTAGAGTGCGTTGCATACTGCCTACCCAGAGGTTACCACTGCCGGACATACAGAGGTATGTCACACCCATAGCAGTCGGCCAACCACCATAACAACACCTCACAATCCCTCCAGGCTACATAACCTAGGGCCCTAATCCTTGTCACCACACTAAACAGCACATGCTGGAGGTACAGGTTCATATACACAAATATGCCATACTCTGGACTAAACCACCCAGCATTAACAAAGCTTGCCACAGGTGGTGGGGCGCCCATACATCCCCCCCTCACCAGAGTGGAGGAGTTGCTCCTAAGTATGGTGGCTTCTGGCTCACAGCAGCAACAGCATCACACATGTGTCATCATGGAGGCCGGTGCCACCCAGCAGGATGACATGGAGCGTGCAGGTAATATGCCTTAGCTGTAGACTACCGTTACCTGTATTGTTAGAATATGCTTATGTGAGATGTGTACTGTGTGTTTAGCAGTTGTGCTGCCTCTCGTGTGCAATACTGATATGTTGAATAGTATCTCCACACCTGTGACTGTTGACTGTTGTTCCACTGTAGATTAGCACACTCACGGTAGCAATGTCACAGTTGTGGCCACTGACAAACTGTGTCATATTCTTATAGGTCCCTCTGGTGTGACAGCAGGGCAGACGATACATGCTGGTGAGTGTGTTAACACTTTAACATTGGTAATGAAATGTGCATGTCATAGGTGAGGTGTAGGCCATGTATACATAACACACCTACGCATAATGCATGCTGTCCATGTTTGCTGTGAGACATTAATCATCTCAGTAAAGTCAGTAGCTGCCTCAATCACATACAACGCACAGTGCAGCAGACACAATTGTGGCAACACTGTACTGCACCTTGGATATGCATAGTTGCTACAGCTGTACACAACAGAACACGTTTATCATACGCAGTACATGAAAATATGCTACATTTGGCATTATCACACACCCGCTGTAAGGTCTGTCATTGGTCTGTGCAACACTCTGCAACACATAACACAGTCATGTTAGGCAATGCTCCCTATTGGGCACCTCACACACCCATGTGCAAGGTGTATATGTAATTGTGAACGTAGCCACAGCACTGCAGTTCAGGTACAGCATGCTAGGCGGTGGTCTTGCACACATTAGTAGCTGTGAGTGACTACAGGATGCATGTTGATGATGGCACAGGGTATACACCCCATCCAGTTACAGTGACCACAGTACTAGTCATAGCAGTCATTGCTTTGCACCTCAATGTTGTGTGTGTGCAAACATATGCACCTATACACAATATGCATAGCATGCTGTGTGTGTGCTTACACATGCCAGTATACACAATATGCACCGCAGTCGCCATCCAAAGTGTCACATATATGTCCTGGAATGATAGTGGGTGTATAGGTCACTTGACACACATTGGGTATGTGTGGTGTTTAATGTTGCAGCCGTGTAGCATGCCATGCCATGTCTGGCACCGACATATCAGCAATATGTCCCACACTCACCATAACCACTGTACACTGGCCATGTCGAGCATTGGGATACCTTCACGTCAACATGCACCACTCATCCCGTGTGTGTACATAGCATGCATGTGCTACACCCATGCCCACTATTATCTGCTATTGACACAGACACTGTACTCAGACATGGATATCTATGTGTCACACAGATAACACATGCAGCCATGGCATGTATACTTATGAGTGATGGTGCACAGGGCATTACAGAGCTGATAATACCTGCACAG
Source organism: Protopterus annectens (assembly GCF_019279795.1). Lineage (NCBI taxonomy): Eukaryota > Metazoa > Chordata > Ceratodontiformes > Protopteridae > Protopterus > Protopterus annectens. Next base: position 1,011,798,950 of record NC_056735.1, on the reverse strand, counting down.
CAATGTTGTGTCCATGTACACATCGTGTTCCAGGGTGTAACCAATCACTGAACAACTACACAGTTGCATCAAAGCAATGTATACTGCCATTAAATTGGGGCATCTACACTTGCACTGTATGGTCTTGTGCAACACATATTCTGCATGCTGACACGTGTGTGGTGACTGTTTACCTTGTGATACTGACACCCACCTTCACCCACTATAGAGTATGTGATGGATTGCTGGTGTGTGCCTGTATGTGCTGTAGTGAGGATTGTATTAGTGTTCATGTGTACATGTGTGCATGTGTGCATGTGTGCATGTGTGCATGTGTTCATGTGTTCATGTGTGCATGTGTTCATGTGTTCATGTGTTCATGTGTGCATGTGTGCATGTGTTCATGTGCAGACCGTAAAGTGTGTTTTCTGTCTTCCTCTCACAGGTGCTGAGTTAGGGGTGGCTGAATGCAGCAGGGAACCTGAAGCCACTGCCATGAATAGTGCTGATGATGAGACATGTATTTTGGCACAGGAAGGTTTGACAGGGTCTGTCATTGGTCTGCCAATCGGCAGTACACAGCGTTCAACCCCATCTATGCCCACACTCATACTGTCAATACATCCCTCACCACCAATGGCCATAGGCGAGGGACAGCATACAATTGGCATTGACCAGGAGAGTGTGGTACCCATGGCACTTGCATCCCCTCACAGCAGCCATAGCCGTATTCCTGGAATGGTACCACAAAAGCGGAGGTCCAGGGGTTCTCGGGGGATCACCGCTGGTCATATTGCCCCTGGCAGGTGTGCCCCCACTGGTCTTATGATGTCCAGTATGTTCCAGGCTGTAATGCAGGCTCAGGCACGTATGGAACGGTACACCAGGCAGGGACTTAGTGCGCAGAGAGCACATTACACCGTTATCAATGACAGCATCCGTGACCTTGCTGGTGCCATCCGGACTTACACCGAGGTCATTGATAGACGTTGGGGGGAGACATTAGATGCCCTCCACAATATGTCTTCCATGAGCCAGGACCATGCGGGATGGTTGCGATGTCGACGCAGATGCAGGCCAGCAACAGCAACAGCTGGCAGTGGTTGCGGATGGCCCCCAGTTCACAGCTGCTCCCATATTGGCAGTACCAGCCCCAGCAATGCTGGGGCTGGCCTGTCCATTGACCGTCCCAGTAGACCACATGCATATGGATCTGGCCAGTCCCAGCAGGGACATGGGTCCAGTCGTCCTACCTCTGCCTCTGAGGACAGTACCCAGTCAGGGTTGGTACCCGATACTGTCCGTAGCACCCCTGCCAGGCACAGGTACTGTGTCTGTGGCCAGAGACAGTGATCTGTACAGCCTAGCAGGTACAGTCTGTGGCTGTCCCACAAACTACTGTATATGGCAGCCACATGGTGGAGCTGTGTGCATGCAAACACACACACATTAACCAAACAACTAGGGCTCACACATACACACACACATTACATCAACATTGGCCCATGCTGTACTGTTGTCCCTCACACACACACAAACACACACACACACACACACACACACACACACACACACACACACACACACACACACACAGATGTGTCGATTGGATGGGTCATTGTCAGGCTCTGGCAAACAACAAAATGCCCTGTGCATATGATGATACCTGTGTCGCCTCCTGTCATCTGTAACATTGATGGAGGAACAGGCTAACATGGTGGTGATGCACAGGGTAACACTATAGCAGTGTATCAATATTAGCAAGTTGTCAACAGGAAAGTGTAATGACATCCTTGTAGGTATATCTCAGCAGACATTATGCATCAAAGCTGTGATTGTCAATGTAGCATTGTTTACACCACTGTTAAGTCTGAGTATGTATTGTCCACCCATGTGCCACTTGGCTGAAGTGTAATGTGTTGCTAGCATGTGTTAGTGAGTGGACAGTTTGTGTGTGATGTGTGCAGTACAGATTAGCAAGTGTACATCTGTGACCATGGTGGGTGCACACTGTCTGCATGTACGTTAATAGTGGACACATGGGACATGTGGCATACCCTGTTGTACACATTGTTAACATCTCATAGTATCTTTCAATGGCCAGTATGCATTCTACTACAGTTATGTACTAGCATGGATAGACATGTGTGTATGACATGGGTTGACACTATGCTGTGGGTGATACTGTTAGTATCTGTCAAGTGATTTGCGGTCTGGTAGTAAACACAACCTCAACAGCATGACTATAAACAATCATTGGATGATGTCCTGACAAATGACACACAGTCGTAGGGAACTCAGTAACAGTTGGTTCCTTCCGGTGCTACACTATAACACTAACCAGTGGTAATGACCGCCACCCATTCCTGTGAACACACCTGTTTGGCATATAGCCCCCTTAGCTACATGCAAACACACTAGGGATGTGTCCATCCAACTCTGGAAATGCATGCATTGGCCTACAATCCATTCCCTGGATGGGACGCATATCCTACACAAGGGTATCATACAGACAGATACCTGTTATCTGATACATGCTGTATAGCAGTAAGCCGACTATGGCATAGTCATCCACATGTACTATACTTACTATCCCGTCAGTACCACATAGGTGGTAGCCCTCAACATGTATGTTGGGTACCAATGTGTACATGCAGCCTCGTGTTATGTCATGTGTCCCTTGGTATCCACATATCCATAGGTATTGTGGAGTCCCAAGGTGTATCACATGAGACATTAGAGGCCTGGATGCATATCCACAAGGCAGTTGTACATATGTGACCTACGATCTGAGAAGCAGTGGCACAACCTGTCAATGGCAACAAATGTATTCATGTAGTATGCAGGCTTCACACCTTTGTACTGATTGAGGGGACATGTACACATATATATTTGCCACGCAGATACCTGATATGTGCAATACACTTACTGTTGAAATCATAATATGTCATACCATAGTAAAAGCAAAACTCACACCGCATTGACCAACAGTGACACACAGTCAGCGTTTGCAGGATTCAAACCCCTACCTAGCTATGTTATGATACTAGTGAGAGATGCATTAGCGCAGCATGCTATTTGCTTTACTGGCTGGTTTTCCTTATTTATAGGGTGGTGACATCATCAGTCTTTCCAAAGAGGAATGTACATCTTTTAGTGTGTTTTCCCAGTCTCCAAAAAGGCACTCCTTTCAAAGATAAGTGCACACATACACAATCAGCATTTGCAGGATTCAAACCCCTAACTAACGATGTTATGATACTAGAGAAAGACACATTAGCATGGCACACTATTTGCTTTAGTGGGTTGTTTCCCTTCTCCGTCTGTATTTCTAGGGTGGTGACATCATCAGTCTTTCCAAAGTGGAATGTACATCTTTTAGTGTGTTTTCTGAGTCTCCAAAAAGAGCACTTCTTTCAAAGACAATTGTACACATACACAATCAGCATTTGCAGGATTCAAATCCCTTCCTAACTATGTTATGATACTAGTGAGAGAAGCATTAGCATGACAAGCTATTTGCTTTACTGGGTGGTTTTCTTTCTCCTGCTGTATTCATAGGGTGGTGACATTATCAGTCTTTCCAAAGAGGAATGTACATCTTTTAGTGTGTTTTCCAGTCTCCAAAAAGGGCACTCCTTTCAAAGGCAATAGCACACACACAGCGTTTGCAGGATTCAAACCCCTACCTAACTATGTTATGATACTAGTGAGCGACGCGTTAGCGCAGCATGCTATTTGCTTTACTGGGTGGCTCTCCTTCTCCTGCTGTATTTCTAGGATGGTAACATCATCAGACTGGACATGGTAATGTGTGTACACTTTGTTTTATGCCATTCCAGGAATGGTCCATGTGGGTCGTCAGGTGTCAACAGTTTGAACAGGAACTCTTAATCCTTACCTTGTGTGATCTATCTGTGGACACATTGACATTCCTTCATATGTCAACACATATTTATGCACAGCTTGTTGGTTTTGTGGGTACTACATGTGTCTGGGATATTGATAAAGGGCTATTCAAAGTGTATGTGAGACATGTGTAGCTGTGTTCAGTGATGTATGCCCTGGGTGGCTGCCTTGCAAACAGTCTAGCATGTTTGGGAACCATGATCCGCACATGAACATACCACAGTTAGTAAGGTTGTGTGTATGTCAGCTTCCAATAGCTCAGTTTATGACTTCAACCATGATGGACTCCATGGCCTTGCAGATCAGATTTCATAGGCGTACTGGACTATATTTCCCATGGTGTGTTGTGCACCAACACTTGTGTGGAGTGCCATATGTTGCTGTAACACATTCAACGGTTCCACATCCTGTGTAGGGCGGGAGGCTCAGCTGGCTGTTCAGGTGCAGGATCTGTTTCTTCTGTAGTTTATGCATGACACATATTGGGAATCAATGTAGTCCACTTGATGCCATGCTTTTGGCATTGGTGTTAGCTGTTCATCCATTCTACATGTGATATCTCCTGGTATGATGATATGGACTATCGTCAGTGGGAGGTGGGTATGTATATATGGGCCTGTCTATCAGGATGTCGTCAGTCAGGTACAGTTGGCCCTGACGTATGATATATATGTGTGTACATTGCTATATATGACATAGCTGTCGGAGGTGTCATGATTCAGTCTGCACTCCTTCTCAGCTACTCTTTACAGAACACCAACAAACCTGAGCACTAATCCCTGTTATACTCTTTTACACACTTAACACCGTAGTGATCCTTTGTGATCTGGCTACAGAGTATGTCATCATGATATCCCAGCATGCCCAGGAGTTGGGTTCATGTGTACTCTACAGTCCAGCTGGTGAATATTGTGATGTAGACATAATGTCACATCTGCCTCATGTACACAGACAACACTCTCCTCCTCCCGACAAACTCAGATATATGTGTGAGATGCACCTATAGAGACAAACAGGGTGCTGAACTCTCTCGACCCATGACTGGCACAGACTATCAGGTGGTGAAGGTAACCACACACACCACATATCAGTCTCACATATCCTCTGGCGACAGCATTCAAACCACATTATCATACATACACATACTCGGATGCTGTAAATGAACTCTGCCTAAGCAGCAGAGACCTCCACAGCAGGCACACACACAACTGCTACCCCACTACAATACCCACATTTCACATAGTTCACAATGTCAGTGTGCCACACAGTCACTGCCCTTCGGGCTACACAACACACCTAATACACTTGTGATAGGCGACACTTATTGTCAGACACACTGACATACCACTCACCAGCCCATACAAGGGAATAGTCCCTTTGTGCTGTCTGTTGGGTGCCAGGATCTGCCACATAACACATGCAGTCAGGTCACTCCAAAGCAAGTACAGGACTGGCACCATCATTGTCCATGCTGGTGTGTAAAACCTCAGATGTTACTCCCTGGACCACATGACATGGTACATGGAGGAACACTGTGATAATGTAGCCCAGGCCAGTATGACCCTGATCTTGTCTAGCATCTTACACCCACCAAGTATGATGTCACAGTATACAGACAAACATATCACATTTAACAGTTGGCTAACAAATTGGTGTCATTCATAGGGGATACAGTGTCTGTCAGCCTGTGGTGACATGCTCGATATGCCACATAGCTTCACTATGGACAGCTTGCACCTGTCACCCTTGGACCTTTGCATGCTGGCTAAGGCTCTTGCTACCACCATAGTGCATTTGTTGAGCAGGGCTCAAAAGACAAACCCACCTCCATAGACATTACAGGTTAAATGACACTAAGGGTAATGCTGCTCAACACCAGATGTGTTACCCTCATATTGCGGCCACTCAGGACTCTCCTCAGCATGGAGGATAGTGATATCTGTGTACTAACAGACACCTAGTTCAGGCTCACATATGCACACCAGCACTACCAGGTTATGTTTCATACCATGCTTAATGACCACAGGACTTGGAACGGACAACACAGCTAGGGGTAGTATCCATATACATCACAGATACACACACCTCTGGGTTAGTAGCACTGCACTAAGCATCACAGACTATACATATACAACTGCCATTGTGCAAAACTGCCTTTCAGTTTGTTGCCTGTTACAGACCACCCTCCCGTACTCAGGAAGCACACTCGGCTTTCCTGGGAACAGTGGAGAATATGAAGGTCTCCACAAACACCATTATATTGGGTGACTTCAGATACACAAATATTGACTGGGGTTACTACTCAAGCCCCAACACCCTCGCCCTACAGTCACTACAATTTGTAAATTCATATGCTATGGCACAAACAGTCACCACAGCCACAAGTGGGAATACATATTGGACCTGATCATCACCAACATGGGGACTCTATGTTCCACACCAGTGATGTACCCCTCATTGGTAAGGTCAGAACATACATATATCTCACTGGACATACATATATACTCCACACACCCATCCTGGGTAATCTTGGTGAACTTCTCATGAGCCAATGTCTCACTTCACCAAAGCAAGGTGGTATCCTTCAGAGACCCTGAGACAGTGGCAAATACGTCTCCGACTGCTGAATCCTTTACATATACATTCTATGGACACCTAGTGGACTGCATGGATTGTGCTATCCCAAATAACAACAGGACTCACTCCTCTAATGGCAGGGGACCTGTCTGGTAGACCCAGCCATTAATAAGCTGTACAATATTAGGAGGAAGCTACTACATGATAGAGCACAATCACAGATGGGGAAAGCATCTGTGATCTGTACTAGCAGACAGCTACGATCACTCATGTACTTATCTAAGGGTTGCTTCTCACGGACAATTGCACCAGACACGTAGGACTATCACAAGGCCTTCTTCAGTTATGTCAGGAACCTGGGTGAACACTCACTGATATGCTGTGTTACTGCATACTGACTAAACTTACCCTGCATCCACTGGCAAAGCCAACATCCTGGCAAACAGGTTCAGTGCAGATGTCTCCCCCCATCCCCCCTAGGGAGCAACTATCCATCCCAACAGAGTGTAAACTCCCTGACATCACACAGTAACAGGTGAGTGCTGCCCTCCCCAAAGCATACATTACAACATCAATGGGACCAGATGGTGTCCCGGCCTGCATCTTACACAAGCTTCATGACAGATGTAACCTCACATTATATCACTGTGCAATATCGGAGTTACTGCAGGATATGTACCCACGGGATGGTGTACAGCGACAGTGGTCCCACTCCACAGAGTTGGTGCCACAATGGACCGCAGACAATATTGCCCTATAAGCCTAACTAGCCTGCTCTGCAAAGCTATGGAGCGTATGGTCACGAGACTCATACACATAGACATCGGGAACCTACAGACACTGTGTCCTACACATTTCAGCATTGTTGTGGGCAGATCTTGCCTCTTGAACATGTTTGTATTCTTTAGACGGTTAACAGGTCCATCGACATAGGGACAGTTGTACATGCAGCCTACCTGAACCTTGCAAAACCCTTCCACACAATAACCCACTGGGCCATTATGCATAGGCTCACCAGCATCGATATGGACACATATCTCACATGATGGATTGCTACCTGGATCAGGGATAGCACACACATGGTCAGAATTGCAGGTGCCTTGTCTGACTATACACCAGTTACATGTGGCATCCGACACGGCTAGGCCCTGGGACCGCTCTTGTTCAGTATATAGTTGTTTGACTTACAGGCTACCACAGGGGGAATATGGCTGACCTTGTTCGCACTTGACTGCAAACTGGGTGCCATAATCAACTCTCCAGCTGCCACATGCATACTCCAACAGGGTCTCACAGAGATGGATGACTGGTGCCTGAGCCATGGCCTACAGCTAAATGCCATTAGTTGCATAGTCATCCCCTTTGGGAGTAACAACATGCCCACACATTACCACATAGGTAGTACTCCATTACATATGGTAGGAGTTGTTAGGTGATTGGGGACATGACTTGTTTGTACTGTCGCCTTTGACATTCACGTTGCCAAAGTGGTTGGACAGACCTTCTATATAGGCCATCTTATCCCATATGGTTTCACATCTAGATAGAGTGAGGACATTGTGCCCCTATACTCATCACAACCATGCTTGGTTACAATGCCACCTTTGGGGTGTACCTTACCCAACACTTGCAGCAACTGTACTGGCCACAGAAGTTCCTCACCAAGCAGATGTAGGGACTCACACGGATGACCTGCACAGTTCGGATGCAGTAACTCCAGCTCTACTCAGTCGCTTACCACCTACTCGGATATGATGTGTGCCTGTTGTATACAGTAATACCCAACCCAGAATTACTGGACATGCTCCACCTCAGGATATCCGACTCCCTTGTAGCTACACACTCCAGGGACATATACTTCAGCACAGATGTTAATGGGACATGCTGGAGGGACAGATTCTTATCTCAGGTCCTCCACTCACTCTGGATTGTGATCACAGTTTCACATAGGCAGAGCCACCCACTGACCACCTACGGGGGACATTTTGATGGCTGTATGGGTGATTGTATGTTTACCCCTGGGATTTCTTCTGTGTCCCTGCTAGACAGAGGCACACTAACCTAAACGTACATGGGCTATCTTTTGTGACCTACTATTCACTGGCACAGTGTAGTAATCTGACAGGGTTGCAAAAGCCAAACACACTCTGGCTAGGCTTGTACATGCCCTAGGGCAGATAGCCTAGTGTCGACCTCTGAACCTATGCTTATGTTCAGGATGCACAATATTTATTGCTGATACTGTTTGCAGGTCTTTATCATCTTTGCTTTCCCAGTTTCTATGAACAACTTAGGTATCTGCAGAACATGTTTGATCATGACAGGGTTCCACTATATTATATATGTGTCTGTTGTCATGTAACTGTGTGCACAGGGTGGATTGCTGGATAGTGAGAGGTTCCTGGGTTAACACATGCAGCTGCCAGATATGTGTGGCCCACTGCTGTACACAGACATGGCCTAAGTGTGTGAGTATGCCCAGTTCAGGCTTTCCATGTTTTGTTGCCTGACATATGTCTCATTTATTCAAGTGTGTGAGCATGCCCAGTATGACCTTTCAGTATGTTGTGATCTGAAGTCCACTACATTTGTGGATGTGTGTGAACATGACAAATATTAACATTTATACTGTGTGTGTTGGAAGTCAAGTTCTGTTCTTACTGCAGGACTCACCTTTGTGTCATAACTCAACAGGGATTATGCTGTGCCTGCAGGGTTTCCATGAGATACTTTGCATAGACTTATCAACATTCCTTCATACTGGCTGACCACTGCAATACTGTCATGATTTAGTGGTTCAGTACATTAACTATAGTGCACAGTATCCTGGGTTTGAGGTCCATCACTGCTTTATATTTTCATACTGTGCAGACCAGACTGCTTAAGGGCCAGTTAAGCAAATATGAGCATGTTGGCTTTTGTTCAGCTATGCCCTACTTAGACCAGGCTTGTCCGAAATTGCTGTATATTCACCAACTTTGCTGGGCATTGCCCAATATTACTCGACATTGACCACAGTTGTACTAGTTGGTGTGTGCGATTCTTTTTGCATATACTACATGGTGGCAAATGCTGTTTAGCACTGCCTTAAATTGCTTAACACATGGCAATCATGCCTCAGGTGGTGCCGCAGGGCTGCCTATGTTGGATGCACATACTACACTCCCTGTACATGTTTGAAAGCAGGTAGTGTCAACTTAGGCATCCCTTTTACTATATGTGCGAGTCAGAGAGAGGTATCATTTCTGGAATTCCTACTGAGCCAGTGTATGTGCTATGCATTGCCTCTTTGCCAAGGCCAAAGCATACTGGGCACACCTCCTTCTGCCTACTAGGGCAGGCTCAGGTTGTTCCTCCTCTGAGTCACGCTCTGCCTGTGATGACCTTGGCAATGGTGGGGGGCTGTTTGGCCCAGGCCTATGCTGGTCCTGCTGCAGCTGTTTTCACAGGATCATATTATGTAGCATAGCACATACCATGACAATTTGGGTACATGTAGTTGGTGAGTACTGCAAGGCTCCACCAGATGTGTCCAGGCACCGGAACCATGACTTGAGCAGCCCAAACACATGCTCAATTACATTTCGTGTTTGTGCGTGTGCCTCATTATGGCATTCCTGTTCAGGTGTGTGTGCGTTTCTGATGGGTGTCATCAGCCACGGCTCCAGTGCATAGCCAGCATCCCCCACTAGGTGACCATGTGGGATGTCCCCATTGGCAAATGTCTGGTACAGCTGCGTCAGATGCCAGATATGGGAATCATGGTAGCTTCCAGGGCAGCCAGCACACACATTCAGTATTATGCCCTGGGCATCACACACGACCTGGCAGTTGATGGAGGAGAAGACCTTGTGGTTGAAGTAGACCCTACCCCACTCGCCAGCTGGTGCTTTGATGCGTATGTGCGTGCAGTCTATTGCACCCACTACCTCAGGGTATTCTGCTATTTGCTGGAAGAGACGCATATTGCTGGCCAATACCTCACGGGAATTGGGGAAATATACATGTTCACTGACATGTGCTGACATGGCATCCAGGAACTGGTGCAGTACCCTGGATGCTGATGCCTGTGATATCCCCATAATATCACCAGTTGGTCTCTGGAAGGTACCTGTTGCTAATATTCTTAGGCCAACACATACCTTGGTTTCCACAGGGATGGGTTCCCCTCTGTTGGTTCAGTGTGTGAGGCGTGGCCTGCACAGCTCAACAATTTGCTGCAGGAGGTCTCTGTCCACTCTACAGTGCTCCACTATCTCCAGCTCATGTAGCCCCTGGTAGGTTACCTGGGCCTGTACACTCTTCTCTGTCTCCTCACTATGGGTTGTCCAGCAGCATTTCCATTGACACTACCCTCAGCATGTTGCATATGTTGCCTTATAACAGCAATGGCAGCCCCTAACATTTCTTTGTCTCAGTAAAGCTTTTTCAGTTTTCACTTCTATTAGCTTACTGCAGTGTCTCTTGTGAGAAACATAATGGACTGTTGTTTACAGAGTTTTAAGTGCTAGGCTGGGCTGGGCTAGTGTACTGCCTGTGTAATTACCTGATTCTGATTGATTTCACCTGCTAGCTCTGCTAGTACTCCCTGGTAGCTTCCTACTATTTGTTGTGCTTCCTATTTCCTTTCTGTTGGGGGCAGCGCCATGCACACAAGTGCAAACACGCTCACAGCAGCTCACACGCATGCACACATGCTTACACGGACTACAACTTGCTTATTTGGGTTAAACCCCGCGCACACCAGTGTAAACGTACTTACAACACTTTAAACTGCCTTATACATGCTTACTCCAGCTTAAACGCACACACTCATGCTTACACACACGCACACTGTCTTACTCAGGTTTACAGGTGCGCACACGCACGCATACACGCTCAGCAAGAAACTTTGGTGTTATTCATGGCATACACCTTCCATTTCTTGCCTTTACCTAGCCTACCTGTTGACACACCTCTTTCAATGTTGTGTAAATGACAGCTGACACATGCCACTCTGCTCCAATGAGCTTCCCTTCTTTCATACATACCCCACTCGTGATGTCACCTATCTTCTACTCTGTTACTCCCCTTATCCTACTCCTACACTGCACTGACTGTGCTCATTTGCTATGTAAACCTGCGATTCACTATCCTAACCCTCCTTTGCATAGGATTGCCTACTAATGTTTGGTTACATCTCTTAGACTGTGCTTTCCCCCTTAGCAACCTATACTCGGTGGCCATGTTGTCTTCAGCCTGCCATTCCCTTGCATTGTAAATTAACAATTTAAATAAAATCCACATTTGTGGGTTGCAATTTTTATTTTTCTGGTTTTTATAGTGCAGCCCATTTGCGCAGTGCTGTGCTACGCTTAAACATCGGAAATCAGAGAAAAAAAAAATTATTTTTTTTTTCATATTGCATCAGGAAACATTGCCATTGGCAGTATATTTGGCCACTGGCATGCTTCCTGCACTGGATGCAACCTTTATTTGGAGCTGTCACAGCTCTGTTTTGCTATTTGCAGAACGGTACTCAGTTGTCAACTGAGTACATTTCTGCAGATAAGACTGCTCTTACTCGGACAGGTTCGGGTTTCCTGAATCGCAAATCTACCTCATTTGCATGCCTTTCGCCTGCAATTGAGGTAATTTGCATAACCTGGCCCAGTCCGTGTAAGAGCCGTTTTAGGAGCTCTCTTGCACGCCCCTGCTGGCTGTTTCTGGATCGCTCGTCGGACATGATGGCTGCATGGAGTCTTACTCTACTCTTTGACTCCATGCAAGCCATCGTGAATCTGGCCCTTGGATTATTAATTTGGGGACAAACAGACAGCTGGGTTTAAAAGAAATTCTGTAATCATGGCATTTTTCTGTGTTTAAGCAGACTTTCACTAGATGATAAATATTGATTGATTAATAGGTGGACTGAACTGATTTTTACCATGTGTTATACGGATATAAGCATAATGGTGCATAATGTTTTGTACAATATTTAAATGTATATTGGTAGATTGATCAAATTACATAAGATATATCCCTTTAAGATTCTTGGTGTGCATGTTGGCAGTATTAGAAATGTTATGTATTTGAAAAGTGACTCAGTTTAAGTATCTGCATGTATGGAAAATGTTAATGTGGGTGCAACAATAGTCTGCATTTTTTTTCCATTAAAAAAGTCTGATTATATTTAATTTAGTGTTGGCCATTGTTTGATAACTCTCTCTCTCTCTCTCTCTCTATATATATATATATATATATATATATATGTATATAGATAGACAGATATAGATAAACTGTGTGCGTGTTCGTATATGTGTGGTATTTGTGTTTATTTGTCTATTATTGTACATATGCATGTGTGTGTAATATATAAATATATGGGTCTATATTAGATCACCGAATACTTAAAAAAGCGAACGGTGATTAATTGACCCTATGTAAGCGGAAGCTTACAATGGCGAACTGTCAGCGATTTTTTCCCCTGGAAACAAATCGCTGTTTCAACAAAAAAAAAAAGTAAAAAACAAAACACTTTCAACATTACATTAAGTGGGGGACTTCGCCCCCCACCCCTCGATGTAGGGGGCTGTGCCCCCCACATCCCCCTACTTAAATATACCAACTCCGAGACCGCATTACAGTGCTGAAAACTGCAAAGTAATGAAGCGGCCAAGCAAATTCTTTCCCAGGGAAAGAATTCGCTTAAAAGTCTCTCATATTATTCCACTACATAAAGGAGGCAACTCTACTGACTACTCCAACTATAGACCAATTGCTCTCCTTTCACCCCTAGCAAAAATTATGGAGAAATGCATTCACCAGCAACTAGTACAATATCTGTCTCTTCACAACATAATAGCACCCTGTCAGCATGGCTTTAGACCTCATCACAGCACCACCACTGCCCTTCTTTCTTTTATAGATACTATCAACAAAAATCGCAACAATCATCTTCTCTCTTCTGCTCTTTTCATTGATCTCTCAAAAGCATTCGACATGGTCAATCACTCTCTCTTAACTAACATTCTTGAATCTCTCTCACTCGACAACCTAGCTATTAAATGGTTTACATCATATCTTAGCAACAGGCAGCAAGCAGTCATATGGGAAAACCATATCTCTTCTCTTTTGCCAATTTCCATCGGAGTTCCTCAGGGCTCCATTCTTGGTCCCCTTCTTTTCTCTCTCTTCATCAATGATCTTCATTCTGCTATCCCACAAGCAACATGCATTCAATATGCAGACGATTCGACCCTTATCTGTTCTGCTCCTTCCACCACAGAACTGATCTCCCTTACCCAAAACATATTTAATACTGTTGAAACATGGTTCTCAAAATGGTTCCTCCTACTAAATGCCAAAAAAACTAAACTTCTCCTTTTCACCCCCACCTCTCGTACCACCCCTTTACATTTCTCCATCTCCTCTAACACTAACACTATCATCTCACCTGACTCTACTACAAAACTGCTAGGTATAACTATCGACAACAATCTCTCCTTCGATCAACACATTAATTACACCATCAAATTAGTTAACAGAAAAATAGGATCCCTATATAGAATTAAACCTTTTCTAACCCCAGCAACTAGAACCAAAATAGCCCAATCCCATCTCTTATCTTCACTTCTATATGCCTCCTCTATTTATACCAATCTTAAAAAAAGCAATCTAGCTAAGTTAACAACCTGCTACAATAATATTGCCCGCTTTGCCACTGGTATCCCCTTCAGAACCCACCATTGTCTAAACCTAAAACTTCTAGGCTGGCTTGAATTCCAAAACTACTTGCTTATCCCTCAACTCTCTATTGCTCATAGTATACTTTATCAACCTGACCACACACCAATACTTTCTCAACTGATAATCCCCTATAACAATCTCAACTCCCTACGCTCTTCTCATAAACTAATGGCCAAAGCAATTAAGTCAAACAACTTTGCCGGTGACTGTCTTTTCACTAATACAGTAGGTAGAAACTGGAATCTTCTTCCTAGTGACATAACTCTGACTACATCTTTGCCTCTTTTCAAACAGAAAATTAAACTGTACTTCCAAAACCACTGGCTCTGTTCCTGCAGTACACCTGACTAATTTATCTTATTTATTACTCTCTTACTCCTCTACTCCTTTCCTCTCCACTCCAACTCCTGTTTCTGATCCTACCACTATTAGAACTATAAGTATTATACTTTCTCTGTAAATTTGTTGAAATTGAAGAATAGTACCTTTCTTATTTTATTTTGAGAAAACTTGTTACATTACTGTTGAATATCTCTCTTGCAGTGTTTTAATGATGTATTTTTTTTGAGCATATATATTGCTTATGAAATGTACTAGTAGATAGTGGAGCTTTTCTCCTCGGGCCTCTGCTGAAAATGGACTTGTTATCCAGCCAGACTAGCCCGGTCAACAAATGTAAAATAAATGTAAAATAAATATAATAAAAGCTACTTCAATATTTTGCCATTACAGTATTTTAACTTCGACCAAGACGCATTCGAAAGAATGCGCCTTCGGTCTTTAATAGGAACCCTAAATATATATATATATATATATATATATATATTATACATGGGTCCACTTCTAAATTTCGAGATTCCCACAATCCCGACTTGCAATATCCTGAAGCCATAATTTCGAGATTGTGGAATCTCGAAATTGTAAAAAAAAAAAAAAAAAAAAAAAAATAGATGACAACATTTAAAAACATGTTTTTGCAGGGGGGCAAGCCCTCCTGCACCCACCACACCCCCTGCAATCTAAATATATTAATTCCAAGATCGCTGTACAGTGAAGAGAAAGGTAATGTATATCGCTATACAAAGTGGAATGGGAACATTACTGTTCTCTTCACTGTAGTGCAATCTCGGAGTTTGCAAGGGGTGTGGGGGATGAAGGGGGGTTGCCCCCCTGCAAAATCATGTTTTTAAGTGTTGTCATCTTTTTTTTTTTTTTATTTTACAATTTCGAGATTCCACAATCTCGAAATTATGCCTTCAGGATATTGAAAGTCGAGATTGTGGGATCTCGAGATTTTGTAGTGGACCCATGTGTACATAAATATCTCTCTCTCTCTCCATATATACACACACATACACACACAAACACACAAACACACACACACCCACACACATACACACACAATCACACACATACTGTGAGTGCGTGTGCGGAATTCCCTAAAGTGATTGAGTGCTCTGTTTGTTGAGGGGAGCATGTGTAGTGTTTTTTGATGTGTTTTATTTAGCAAACACTGCACACTGACTTCTCGACAAAATGAATAATCAATATTTGTTTTTAAACATTAAGAAAGCAGTAAAAGTATTGTCTCTTGTAAATGCTGGTGCACACCGGGAATGCTTCAGTGCATCATTTTTTGGTATAACACCAGAAATGCTTCATTGCATCAAAGAATAATGCATTATGGAAATTCATTGCCAGCGCACTTTCTGTTAGCATAACCAGCACTGATTTAGTGTGTGAGAAGTACGTACATTCAAACTTTATATAAAAAAAAATTAAAAATTAAAATGGCTGTTAAAGTAGAATTTGAAGTTATCATTAGGGTATTTTCTGTTATACAGTCAGTTATACTTAAAAGCAGCAATTCTTTATAGTAAGCAATATCTGCTGCATTTTCCTTTAGCACACACTGGCAATGATTAACTGTGTGTGATGTCTGTACTTTGTTTAGAATTGTATGATTGTGCAGGTAGTTTATATAAGCTGGGTTCCTTGCTGTATATTGCACCTAAGTATGGCAGCAGATGATATCTGCAATGGTTTTGAATACTGTGTGTTAGATTGTTGAAATGTAAATTAAGTATGCATGCTGTAGCTTTATACAGATCTATATTGTATTCACAATTATCACAATTATGTGTATTATATGTAGTTTAATATTAATATATGTGTGTGTGTGTGTGTGTGTGTGTGTGTGTGTGTGTGTGTGTGTGTGTGTGTGTGTGTGTGTGTGTGTGTGTGTGTGTGTGTGCATGTGCGTGTGTGTGTGTGTGTGTGTGTGTGTGTGTGTGTGTGTGTGTGTGTGTGTGTGTGTATGTATAAATATATATACAAAAAAAACCAAACTAAAACATCCAACAAATATTCTAACCTGTATGCAGAGGGGCAAGCCCCCTTACACCCCCCACATACCCTACAACTTAAATATACCAACTCCGAGATCGCACTACAGTGGAGTGAATGGCAAAGTTCCCATTCTGCACTGTATGGCAATCCCTATTCACTACTTTTGAGATTCCGCAATCTCGAGATTCTGGTCTTTGGGATCTAGAGTCTCGGTATTGTGGAATTTCGGTATTCTGTAGTGATCCCATATATATATATATATATATATATATATATATATATATATATATATATATATATATATATATGTGGATCTAGGACTTTTGATAGAAAGATCACAAGTCCGAATCCATTAAAGTGTGTTTCACCGAAGAAGCACTTTCGCGTAAGTATGCCTGTTGCGGAGATAGTACTACGGTGACGGTGAGGATAAGGGAAAATTCCATTTTCCCCACTGTAGTGCGATCTTGGAGGGAGAATATTTAAGTAAGAGGGTGTGGGGGCACAGCCCCCAACATGGGGGGTGCAGGGGGGGCTGTTTTTTTTTTTTAATACACTTTAACAAAAGTGCTTTTTTGATGAAAGCGCTTTCGTTAAAGTGTACTCGGTGGGAATGGATTAGGACTTTTGATCTTTCTATCAAAAGTTCTAGATCCATATAGATATATATATATATATATATATAGATAGATAGATATATAGATATATATATATATGTACTCACACAAGTTTTCAAAAATAGAAGACACAGAAACTACTACATCCATTTCCTAAGTATGCTACCCACTAAATGTACACCGACAGCAACAATCAGATCAGAAATTCAATGACAGACCTTCCATCATTGAAAATCCTTCCCCTGCTAAAACAATAACCTGTATATAAAACTTTTCACCAGCGTCAGGTCAGATGTGATAACCCAGTGATGCCTGCTAAACAAAAGCCTCTGTCTGACTAATTGAATGTTACCCCACATGAGTGTGCATGTGTATGTGTACATATCAATCTATCTATATATGTGTGTGTGTGTGTGTGTGTGTGTGTGTGTGTGTGTGTGTGTGTGTGTGTGTGTGTGTGTGTGTTTGTGTGCACGTGTGTGTGTGTGAGCTGAAATGCTGAACTACCCTTTGTTATTAGTATTTATGATGGTCAATCTGTTCTTGCTTTGCTCAAAATGTAAAAAAAAAAAAACAGTATAACCTGGTACTAAACAAAAAAAAAATGATTATATGTGTAAAATATTTATTTCATGCTAAAGCTTTTTTAAAAAATGTTTAACTTATTGACATTATAAGCCAGACAAGCTATAGCATCTTTGATATTGCCTCTCAGGTTAGAACACAAACGTCACATTTCTTCTGCAAATTCTCCTCAAATCTCTGCCCATACTCAAACCACAGAAAATAAAAACATCAATCTTGTTCATCTATCAAACAAGGGGGAATACCATTATGCTACACTTTCCAAATGGCATTGGTTACTAATATCAACCAGAGCCCTATTACTTTTAAATATCTTTCCTCCATAGACATTACCTTCTTGCCTAGGAAGTAGATTATTTGAAATGGAGCACTCTTATTTTCTTTACACGTATCATTAGGATATAAATATACTACTCCTGCTACAGACTTCACTTTAAGTATTACAGAAAAGCATCAATGTGTGTATGTATAAAATTGGCTTTGTCTTGATAGAGTGGAGGTCAGCAACAGTCTTGCCTCTGCATGAAAAGGGACCATCTACTGACCTGGAAAATTACAGACCCATAAGTTTGACTAGCCTTACATGTAAGGCCACGGAAAGAATAATCATGGACCTGATAAATAATGACATAGGAGACCTCCAAACACTGGATCTGACCAAATTCCGCTTTGTCAAGGGCAGATCATGCCTACTAAATCTGATGAATTTCTTTGAGAAAGTCACTAAGGCCATGGATGAAGGTAAAACAGTACATAGCACCTTACCTTGACCTGGCCAAGGCATTTGACACAGTTCCTCACTCAGGTTTTATAAATTAACTCATAAAACTGGGTATAGGTGAGTTAATACAGATCCAGCAAGAGGCTAGATACTAGTGGTGTGCCACAGGGCTCACTACTGGGACCACTCCTGTTCAGAATGTACTTATTTGTAGTCAAGGCAAATGTAGAAGGTCTCTGGATGACAAGGTTTGCTGATGACCTCAACCTGGGGACAATCATTAAATACCCCAATGATGCAGATATACTTCAGGAGGGTCTAGGTTAGAGAAATTAATAGTGCTAGACCTGGCCTAAAACTAAATTAAAAAAATGTATTACCATAGCCTTTGAGAAGACAAATACCCAGGCAATTTAAAACATCAAATATCACATCCCTTAGAGTAGACTCAGAGGTGACAGATCTAGGTACACAGATAAACAGTAGCCTGAACTTTAACTGCCATGTGTCCACAGTGGTGAGGAAATCCTTTTATGTGGCACAACTTGTAAGTAAAGGTATGGCATCCAGATCCAAGGAAATTATACTCCTGCTGTAAAAACACAAAAAGTGGATTGCAGACCCAAAACAAGCAGCGGTAAAAACCGATATAAACAGTAGATACTGTGAATCCAAAAATTGAATACCACACTATGGTTCCTGAACGAACATGTAAAATAAAGTTCTGTTTACTTATTATCGACTTGGGGTCATTCGTATGGAAAATATATTGTGACTTGCACCACCTGCTTCCAGCATTTGCTTTAAATGCTGTTTGCTTTAGAGTTACAGAGTGGCATTTATTTTTGGAACTTCTTTAAGCTATCGCCAGCATTTGTTCCAGACACTGTTCTTTCAGGAACCATAGTGTGGTATTCAATTTTTGGATTCACAGTATCTACTGTTTATATCGGTATTTACCGCTGCTTGTTTTGGGTCTGCAGTACACTTTTTGTGTTTTTCCAGTTTGTTGTTTATTTGGTTGTAATACTCCTGCTGTACTCAACCCTCATTAGATAATAACTGAGTATAGTGTGCCATTTGACATGTACTTGACTAGGCAGCTGGAGTGACCTCAGAGGTTTCCTCACAAAGAAAATACAGAGTGTAAACAACATGAACTATGCAGATAGACTAAAAGACCTATCCCTTTACTCTGACTCCTACCAACTATTAAGGGGTAAGCTACGCCTGACCTACAAGACACTCACAAATCCAGCCCTGATGGAGCTGCTACACATCTGCAAGTCAAACAGCACAAGGGTCACCCGATCTAGGGATCTAAACTTAGCCAGTGACTCAAACAAAACATGTTGGAGAGATGGTGTCTCAGATAATGTCCCTTGTTTGAAACAGACTTCCTATTCACATTAAGAATAGCCATTTCCTGCCCCTCTTCAAACGCAGTTTGGATCAATGGAAGGGGAATTACAATTTCACACCTGGGGTAGTGCCTATGCCCCTTATAGGCAGGGGCAGTCTTTAAGATACTCAAGGCACAGGCACAAATCCTTCTCATACTCTTACCTGCAGGGGCCATATATTGAGTAAAATCAGATTATATTGGCCAGGCTTGTAAGGGCCCTTAAGCCTTTATCCTAGTAATATCTTATGTAGCTATGAACACACAAAGTTCTTACCTTACTTTGTATAATTTAGTTTAATTCGCACAGAAATTTAGCACATATTAGATTTTTTTTCCACTTGTTTAGATGTTGCACAAAATTAAATTGTAGCATATATTCATCTTTTTATCCTACTTATTCATCTGCACATATCTATTTGTAATTCTAAGGGACAGACCGACATTTAAATAATTTAATTTATATTCAGTCTACCTCGACTATAAGGATATGGACTTGACCATCTGCTTTTTGCAGTATAATTTATTGGGATTACTATGCATCTTTCCACATCAGACTTTGTAAACGCCTATATACCCATGGACTCACTGCCTTACTACCAATGACAGTATAGTATACATGTGTGCCTTGTAAAACTGACATACCTTGCATTGTTATTGTATATCATTAATGTTTATATTCTTCTTTTATCAAAGTTCACATCCCACTACCTCTTAGTAATGAATATTGTATGTTTGTTGCATACTTATGCTTGTTATAATTTCTGTATTCTGATATCTGTTTTACTCATTAAGATTACCTAAACAAACCCAGATCATTGTTGATAGAGCTTATCTAGCTAACCAAATAAAATAAAATAAGTGAATTTATCTTTACTAGACTGCTTTCAGCAATGGCCTAGTAGGAAAGGGCACATAAATGTAAGTGTGTGTGTGTGTGTGTGTGTGTGTGTGTGTGTGTGTGTGTGTGTGTGCGCCCGCATACACACACACATATATTCATAAGGAGAATGTGGCTGTCGAATTGTCATTCAACTAACATGTTTTAAGGGGGTAGGAAGAAACCAGTCTCCCTAGGCCAAACAAATGCAGACACAGGGACAATATTGTTTCACTGAATGTGACACTTAACTTACACTAGTAGATACATTAAAAAGGACCATTGTTTATACCAGTTTATTTTAATTGCTCTGGTAAGGCTTATCCATTGATTTTCTTACTTGTTAAACATGTCTGCTTTTCATGTTAGCTATACAACTGAGATTTAAGCTATCAGACATGCTTTAGTTACTGTGTTTAGTTATATGTGAAACTAAAGTTTCTTCAGTTGAGCATAACAGAATTTCAACATTATATATTTGATGATAAAGTCAAAAATAAACATGGACTTTAAAGAGTAGAATATAAAAATACTAAACAAACCAAAACAAAATGAATAAAAAATGATTTAGCCAGTCATACTGAATAAACAATGATAATAAAAGGAAATGCATTATACAAAAAAATATAAACTCACAATCTTCTAATATTTTCCACATGTATATATGCTTGTCTATTGTATTCTTAAGTAATTGTTGTTAAATATATTATCCTAATCATAAAGGGAACCTGGAGTAATAAATCTTGTGAAAACACTTCTAGTAAAAGAAAACAAACCTAGTGATCTATAGCGATCTACAATACTTATTGAGAGCTGACACATCAGAACGTTGGCCATGCAGACTTATATGTAGGTAACTCCTGCAGCAGGATTCAGGCATAATGCAAAATTTAGAAAGCAAAGCTGAATTAACTGTTTCAGAACTGATTTTTCATACTTTACGTTTAAATGAATTACCTATCAGCAAGTCCTACAGTATAAAATACAGTCCAGTACACAGAGGCATGGCATACTCAGGATAAAGCAAATAAAATATCTAAAGCTTGGTACTCAAAATTCATCCTTACTTTATGCAAAGACTATAAGGGGCATCCATAACAGTCAAACTACAGTAAAGAGATCCAGGACAACAGTTAATGAACAGCACACAATGTGGCCAGTATATGGATGTAAGAGAAACTTATGGCTATGCAACAATGTTATATATATATAAGAACAGATTGACCTTTGACATACTCTTTCCAGTGTGTGATTATAACATGGCCAACATACTTCTAAGGAAGGATATTAAGCCAGTCCAACTGGTAGCTGCAGATGTTAACAGCTTCAGGGCAGTCTCTGTCTTGGATTCCACAAGCATTTTCAAAAATTCCTACATGGTTGCAGATAAATAGCAACCCACCTGGAAACAGTTGGGAAACATTTATAATATAGCACACCAGTAACAGTAAAAACAACACATTTTTCTTGGTAAACCCATCAGAAACAGCAGCAGAAAGGTCTTATAGAAACATCATCATGTAGAAACGAGAATTAGATCTTCTTCTTTCGGCTTTTTCAGGTTAGGGGTCGCCACAACGGATCATCTGTCTGTTCATGATTGGCAGTGGAGTTTTACGGTGTCGAATTGCCAGCCCGGCGCCCAACCTTCCACAGAAGCCACACACACACACTCACAAATAGGGCCAATTTAGAGTGTCCAATCCTCCAAAAATAGGTACTTCCAGAGATGTTGTGGTTAATTATATATTTGACAGACTGTAGCCTAACGAAAAGCAGAGTTTTGATGAAATACAAAGAAGCAATACCTTAGGGTCATGTCCACCCTAGCAGCCTCTACATTAAAATAGGCTGTTTGTACACAACTTTCCTCAACTTCAGCAACAAAAAAAAAAAAAATTCACCTTAGCTTATCCCCAGCCCATATTCAGAAGCAGTTCCAAGATGGGTATTGAACAACATAGGTATGGGTGGTTGAGTAAATCCCCAGACTTACCAGAAACTTCAGCTGAGGAGCTCAGTAAGTTGTTAGCCACTTACAGGCTACCAGTTTTTGTTCATTGCAAAAAGGAAGTTCAGTTTTCATGTGATTACCCATATAGTTAGTACTGTAAGAATTTTCAATTTCCCCAATACAAGCTACAGCAACACTTTTAAAGGCATAGGTATACACCCCATTTTCATGAATTGCATGTTGCAAAATAAATTGTATCTGTATCTATATCTATATCCATATCTATATTTATATCTATATCTAAGTCTATTTATCTATCTATCTGTCTATAGACAGAGAGATAATATGGGTCTGGTAAAGGTGTATGACTATTTGATTGACAAGAAAACTGATTGACAGTGATATGTAATAATGGGTTTGGGATTATGCCCTTTCTCTACTATTCTGTGGTGTTGGAGCTGCATATGAAAGTAGTGGTGGACATTGTAGACTTGCCCAGTGCAAAAAACAAACGTTATCTTTGAATTTGCATGCTCCAGGGTTATGTCTTAGAGCATGCACCTTGTACAGTCAATCTATTGAGATTATTTTTTTTTGTCAGTGTCATGAAATGTGATCTACTATGAAGCAGTTCAACAAATATATATATATATATATATATTTTTATTATAGTATATATTATATATATACATACGTGTGTGTGTGTGTGTGTGTGTGTATTTGGGTGGGGGGGGGTGATTGTGTTGAAGTGTGTGATCCTTTTTCCAGTTGTTATCTGTCAGCATTATCAAAATTACTTCATAGCTGTTAGGTTAAAGACAGAAGAAAGCTTCTTATCATAGTCAGATATGACTTCTGACAAGTAAATTTTGCTACAGTCTAGTTCTGATCCATCGAAAGCAAATCTGCATCCAAAGAATTGTAGATCTCATAGTGTCACAAGCTAGATACATGCTCACATATTAGAAGAGCATTGTTTTGACTTTCTCGTTCTAATGATCAATATATCATTGCAGCTACCCTCTGTATGCAAAAAAAAACATGAAGTTTTTGTGATGTGATTCTAATGACAATGGGTTACAACCATGAGATAATTCTGAAGCGTCAAAGTTATAGAAAATGGCCACAACTGGGAACAGTATTAAAGAGATCTAGTATGTAAATTAGATGTGGCATGATTATTTTCTCTTATTTTTTTATTCTGAAACCAGGGATGTCTTTGGCCTTCTGGCTGTGCTATTAATTATGTCAGTACACTTAGGATACAAATAAAACAATACTTATTTACATTTTGTATACTGAAACAGTTATATCAGAGATACAGTCTCACAGACGTGTGTTCCAAACTACAAAAAGCCAGATTTAGGCAAGTGTATATGATCTAAACTGCCACTATCAATGGTAAGTGTGTGGCACTTGCCAAAAACAAGTGTCATTTATTTATAAAATTGATTCGGCACTCGGACAAAGGATGATGACAGTTCAATGACTATCCAACCTAGTATGCAGTCTAGAGAAGATGTTACAGATTTTAAACACAACTGAATGCCATGTAGAGCAGCAGAGTTATGCACCCATCAAAGGTACAACCTTACAGACCTTAGTTCGAGGAAGGACAGCTTAAATGTGGAATCTGCATATTCTTCAACAGTTATCACAGGATTTTGCTGGTGGCTGTTGTCTGGGGTTTCTTCTTATATCAAAATTTAAGCTAATTGGCTGAATTTATGACTGTAATTTGTGATGGGCTGATACACCATCCAGTTCTTACTCTTACCTCCCTTGCCAGATCAGGATAATTTTGTATCTCCACCGGAACTATGAACAGGATAACGCAGATTTTGGAAATGGATTTAATGCCATACCTGACTTTATGCATCTAACTTTTCCTGTGTATGTACTGTGTTGCGCTTTAGGTGATGATCATTATCGACAGACTCCCCCAAGACCATAGCTACACAGCTAGAAAAATCACAGAATTGCAATAATTTGGATGTGGCTGAGCAATAATCTTGATCAATACTTTTGAGCGTGCATAAGTATATAATGACACATGCTACTTACCATATATACAGTGGTGATCCATAAACAGTACACAAATGTTAAAAAATTAACGTAGTACAATAACTGCTACGTGGCTGATGGAAATGGTATGGCACCAGTCAGCCTTTTAATGGGAAAGTAACACAGTATTCTCTTCTGCTTATCTCTGATTTCCAATTAGGAGGATTGCAACACAGTTTCCAGTGCACAAAACCTGCTTTATCACCAATGCTGTCTGAATATTCACAATGAAAACAAAGGTTTTCATTAAGAGATTACAACATTCTACATGATTTGCTATGATGTGCACAGACTGCAGTGTTGCACATTGGAATATTAAACCTACTTGCTGCATTTTTGTAAAAGGAAATTGACACATCCTTATTCTGTCAAATGGCATAAAACAACATGTGTAGGTGGCATTAAATGTACTGTGCTAAGACAAAACTGTATCATAGTGTTTACTCTATGTCTTATGGTCCAAAATGTATATTAATACTTGTAGGGGAGCCATATGTTCTGTTGAGGAGATGCATCATTTTGCTTTGCATTTTATGCTGAATGAGGAACAAAGTATATTATTTTAAAATGATTCCAGAAAACAAAAGGTTGGCACTTTTGTGATAGACATAAAAAATACTGGAGGTGGGTAGCAAATAAGAAAATGACAGTGATTTCCTTTCAGGTTTACTTTGCAAGACATGATTTCTTATTAATATTATTGATGAATAAACTGTAATCTGCATTCCACTGGTTGTGGTTAGTAATAATGCAACAGTTGCTTGTAAATAGTTGCCTGCACATACGTAGCAAAACATTCTTTGAAGTTACAGTTACCTATGTCAGATCTACTAGACGTTTTATTCATTTTGATATGGCCCACTAGAAAATCTGTGAATGAAACATGTTATGTGTGAACATATATGCCAGGTTGCACTAAAATGGATAAATATCACATGTGGACATACTTGTCTAAGTAGAAGGAAATTTAAATGTATCACAATAAAAAACTACTACATTTTGAATATTCAGTATGCCCTCTCAGAATTCTGAGAACTTCAGTGCAAGATCCAAAACTATGTAAAACTAAGAGCAATCCTCAAAATATGACATAAAATGTAAAACTCACTGCTACACATGCAAAGCATTTCTTTTTAGCCACAAGCCCCCCTTGTCTCTCTTGTGTTGTGGGCCATGCATACCATACCCCCACTACACACACACACACACACACACACACACACACACACACACACACACATACACACACTCACGTGTGTGTGTGTGTGTGTGTGTGTGTGTGTGTGTGTATCTACACTACTTCTGAGAACAGTGTACCTTGAACAGAAGAATAGCCTAAGTTATTTTGTTATGGCAACTACATTTCCATGACATCAATCCAACATATTGTGTAGAACTTTGGTTACTTTCTTTTGTTTACAAGCGGGGTATAATGATTATTTTAATCTTACTGCTTATTTAATAATTTAGAAAACTAAAAGATTCATCCAAAGATTATATTATTGCTATGTCATAAATCAATTGACTGAAGATGACCTGCTCTATGAATAGACTAAAAGATCTATACTTACTGGCATCTTACTGGCATCTCAAAAGCTGATACAAAAATCCCTTATATGACAAAACAAAGTTATTCAGCTTATTCTAGTCATGCAAAATAAGAGTATTTTACATTGCATCATGCCTGTAATTTTATATATTTAATCTAGTAAGGAAAACTACATACTTAAAGGTATAGATAATCATGTTCCAACAGAATTTTAGATGACAGCATCTTTAACTTGGAAGTCACACAGTTTATCCACAAAATTTGCTGAAATGACAACTGGTTGTTTTATTTTTCCATTCCCTGTTTTGTGGAAGCCTCTACATTTAAAATGGCTTGGTCAGTGAACAGGAACCTTTTCCTTACCTCAGATGTGGTGCAGTTATTTACAGATGAGAGAGCAGTAATGGAGTGTTTACCTCCAGAAACACTATTTTTGTTAATTATAGATGACATCAGTAGGATGTAGTTTCTATAGTTGTTTTCGTTTTTCCTCCTTATTGATATGATTTATACTTTACATTTGAAACATCATATGTAAATCAGAATTGTTCACATTAAGTTCAAAGGCGCAAATCTTCAGGTTTTAAAACATCTTGTTTAGCCTGATGGGTAGAACGCAGTTACTGTAATTCAGAAAATCTGAAATTATATACTGTGTGCAGCATTTTGTGTGTGTGTGTGTGTGTGTGTGTGTGTGTGTGTGTGTGTGTGTGTGTGTGTGTGTGTGTGTGTGTATGTGTGAGTGTATGTCTGAGTGTGCTCAAGTGTATCTTTGTACGCAAGTAAATTTCAAATGAAGACAACAACGTGGTGTTTTTATTATCGAAATCTAAACATATAGTCCTTATCTCAAAATATTTAAAGAAAAGCTATATATTTAAGGTATGGCTAAGAAACTGTTGGAGCCATTTTATTGTGCTTTATTAGTAACGTAAATGGAACAACTTGTAACTTAACTTCTATCCAACATGTTTTAAGACAATTCTTTAACATTTCCCTGGACCAGGTGCATTTGTTCTAATTCTGGAACAAAGAAAATCCTAAGTGAGGATTTTCAGGAAACTGACTTGCTAGAAACAATATTATTCAGTGTTCCATTCCAAGGATGATGCCGGTCTGTCTTGAGCTGACTCATTAACCCAACTGCAATCTCAAAGAGATGAAAATGATGAGTTTATTGCATCCAGGTCTCTGTTCTTCAGACATTTCTCCTGTATGTTTTTCATTGCATTTACTTGTAAAATCAAGAACATTTTTGTTGTAAGTGACCTATGTGTACAGAATTTGATTTAGTATTCAAGGGGCGGCCGTGTCTGAGAGTGTCATGAGAAGCAGCAATATAAACTTTATGCCATATCTTAGTTTCACTTGTAAATCAGCATGTCAGGTGCTGCTATTTTTGTTTTTATTTTTCTTACACCATAGCACCACGTTTGGCTGCTAACACATGTAAGCATGGATGCTGTCAAGCATTACTCATTATTACTGAAGTAATGTACTGAGCTTATCCTGTGAGATCTCCTACTTAAGATTTCATTTAGAGATCAATAGAGAGAAAGGAGACACATCTCAGTCATCTTCAGATCGTGCATGTATATATGTGTGTATGTATACATGTATACATGCATGTATGTATTTATTTAGTATAATTATTATTTTAAGCTTGAGTACAATTGTGATATTATATCGTAAATTTGTATGACTACAGATCATGGCAAAAACTGCCAAACTATGCTTAGTATGTGTTTACAATAAAAAGACTAACATTTCTTGTTGCACATTATTAGTAACAATCAGCAAAACTTTTTATTTTGTGCCTTACTCACAAGTGCATTGCATCAGTGAATGCAGAATACCCCTTATTGAAAAATCCAGTGCATTAGTCAAAAGACAATTTATAAAGTATAAAAGTAGCTTGAAAGAAGGGATGGCAGCTTAACAACTATGGTTTCATATTGCTATGCTGCACATTAGCCATTCTGTCTGCAATGAATAGCCTGAACATTAGCAAAACTATAAGAAAAATGCATTCCAATATATTATCCATCGGGAAGTCTTTGTGCCAGACCACAGTAGGAAGGCAAGACTCCATTTAATCTTTTTGATTTTGGTGAATTAGTCTGGGCACAGAGTTCATGGAAAATAATGGAAGCCTGGAGGGTTTTCAGACAACAGATGTTATATATTGAACTTTGTAAATACTGTTCTCCATGTAGCCTCTTTCCATCATGTCATGTGTACACAATTTATGTACTATAGTTAGAGGCATAACATGCTTTTTTGGAGGCTTGCCCATTACAAGTTCCTTTTCTAAAACTTCTTAATAAATGCAGTAATTGTCCATGTAAATTGATATTTCAATTAATCAGTACTGATTTTAAAATACACAGGTGATATGATGGTTAACTGATTACCTGTACCATTGTTACTCTCTGCTCAAGGCCATATAATATGCCCATATGCTCCATTATAAACAAAATAGTTAAAAATAAATGCAAAACTGCAATAAGCTGGCTCTGAGTAGAGATGATCATGAAATCTCCAGTTATATATTCCATTCTCAGTATAAAAGTATTCTAACAAAAAGCAGTTGATTAAATCTGTCCATCTTAAATGTTTTACAAATGCTTCCTAATTAATGAATATAACATACACACATGTAGCTCATTGTTCTGTATACCTTGTTTTTTATGTGTATTAAAGCATACAAAGCTTTATATCATGGCAGCAGCTGTAGCAATATCCTTGTGAATACATTATTGGATAGTATGCATAACAAAACATATACTAGTATATGATTTATATCAAATTGCCACTTTGTGTGTGTGCGTGTGTGTGTGTGTGTGTGTGTGTGTGTGTGTGTGTGTGTGTGTGTGTGTGTGTGTGAATAAATATATATACATATTTATATATGTAAAATATATATATATATATATATATATATATATATATATATATATATATTAAAACAATACACGACACTGAAACTTGTGAAAACCAAAGCAGAAAATGTCAGGATGAACACACACAGGAGTCAAAATTAGTTCAGATTTAATACTCCTTGAACTTCATCAGAATAACAAATAAAATACAATGAACTGCTTAAATGCAATACAAAGATATCCACGTGACTCTAGATATCCAATCGGAATGGGTTCCATTCAAATAAATTAAATGAATACATGTTTGAAACATTCAATATCCATTGTGCATAAAATTACTATACAAACCTGACTAAAAATATATATACATACAAAGTATGTGTTAATAAAACTTTTAACATAAATATATTGTCAAATATAATGAAATGAAACTATGAATTGCTAACAGAGAATAATTAAATGATGTCACCATTAATCATAAACTCATTCTAATGCCAGTGAAAAAAAAAAATATATATATATATATATATTTTGCTGTAATGTCAATAAAAAAGAAGAAATAATGATAGAAGTAGAAGAGTGAAAAAACTACTGCTACTATCATTAGGGTCTTTGTGCCTGCAGAAAACATTTTATGTTAATCACATCATTTAGACCAGGGGTTTCATCTGCTTTAAGTGAAATTTGCCAAAGGGTTTCCTTGCACTCTAATTTTATTTTGTAATTACCAGAAAACAAATCATCATCTACTTTATCTAATACAGAAAACCTAAATTTCTTAAAATCAGTACACACTACCGCATGCCTAGCTAAAGCATTAGATAAATCATTTTTCTTAATCGCAGTAGTGTGTTCATAGATGCTGCTTGTTCAGATTCCTAATGGTTTTCCCACGACGAAACTTTCGCATGTATCACAAACTGCTAAGTAAACTACGTTTTGTGTCTTACATGTATAGTGACCATTGCATTGAATGCTCTTGTGTAGATGTTTGAGAACAATAATATTAGTTAAATATATCTGCATTGTCTGCAATGGTTACAAGGGAATGTACCAAAGTTTGAACCTTCATAATTACCATGGCTTTTCACTTCCAACAAACTTTTAATGCTAACCACTTTTTTGTAGGTGAACAAAGGAAATTTGCCCACAATAGAACTCAAATCATTGTTACCCAAAATGACCTTCCAGTTGTTAGTAATAATGTGTTTAATACACGACATCTCATTTACAATGGGTATAGAAAAGGCTAACTTATAGTCACGACAAGAAATACTATTATTATCATTGTCATAAGTGACCACCTCATTAGAACTAGTTGAACCATCATTTTCATTAGCTTTCACCCACAAAATAGGCCTAGCTTTGTCCTTTGTCACGTGGACATCTTTGTATTGCATTTAAGCAGTTCATTGTATTTTATTTGTTATTCTGATGAAGTTCAAGGAGTATTAAATCTGAGCAAGCAGCACGAAACGCTGTTTTGACTCCTGTGTGTGTTCATCCTGACATTTTCTGCTTTGGTTTTCACATATATATATATATATATATATATATATATATATATATATATATATATATATATATATATATATATGGGTTCCCTTTAAATCATCGAATGTTCAGAACATTGAAGTTCTGATTATCGAGACCAGAACATCGATGTTCAGAACATCGAAGGTTTAAAGTGGAAGTGCCAGGTAAGTGAGATTGTGGAATGCTGGGTGTGTATGCAGGGCAGCAAGGTGACCTGCATATTGTGTGTGTGTGTGTGCCATCTGAGTGTTGGCATTACAGGTAGGGTATGGGAAATCTCCCATTTAGCGCTACCACATATAGTGGTAAATGGGAGATTTCCCTTATCTCACTGTAGTGCGATCTCGGAGTTGGAATATTAAAGTAGGGGGTGTGTTGGGGGCACAGCCCCCGACATAGGGGGTGCAGGGGGGTGAAGCCCCCCTGCATAACGTAGTGTTTGTGATTTTTTTTTTTTATGGTTTATTTTGAATTTTCGATTTTCTGAACTTCGATGTTCTGGTCTCGATGATCAGAACGTCGATGTTCTGAACATTTGATGATTCAAAGTGAATATATATATATATATATATATATATATATATATATATATATATATAAAACACTACTATTACATAGTCAATGACTGGAAGATCAGCTTATGCAATCTGAAACACAGAATGCCAAAGATACACCATACTGACTATAACTTCCAGTGCTGAAACATTCTACCACTCCAGACACAAGAAGAAGTGCTATTATGGATCTGGGGGGGTGGTAAAGGGGAACATTTCTATTGCTTGTCTTTGGCATTTCTAATGACAATGTTCTAAGTTCAGAATTGTTCTGCTCAATCTTCTGAGCCTCAAACTTCTAATTGTAAACCTATATGTATATATTGTAATTGTCCGTTTTACATGACTAACAGAACCCCCATGGAATGTGCGAGGAGAAATCTATACAAGGTGTCCAAACCACTTCTTTAAGCAGACTCATCTTATACTTGAGGAACATAGTTATAGGCATTATTTTCCATTTACCTTCCTTTGTGAACAAGACTCCAAATACTTACAAAATACTTACATTCTACACCATATATTTATTTAATCACCTCATACATGCAAAATGTAATATACTGTCTCTTAGAGAAAAAAAAAACATGATCTGTGATTTGTGGTAATGATGTTCATACCAAGTGATTCCTACTCAGTAGCAAACTACTGCAGTACATGCTAAAGACCATAGTCACTTGAGACAAAAAGGACAACAATATCTGTAAACAACAAACATGCAACCTAACCTCACAATCTCCAGACCTTGGCTGCATCTTGTTATTCACTTTATGAAAGTCACATGCAGGAGAGGACACACTCATTTGGTGAGTCCTACACCCACTGCAGACAGAATGTGTTGAGCATAACATTGAGAATATGGGCACAACTCAGTTCTTACACACTGTGGCAGAATATCATGTAACAGGGTCAATGGAACTTTTGTAGTGGCATTTGAACAACACAGTGTTGTACCATTTCCCACAAGGCACTCTGATTTGAATAATCATATGCATTCTCCAGAGTCACAAAACACAGGACAAAATTGATAAACTCTCATAAACTCTATAATACCTATGCAATAACAAATAACCAAATCACTCTCCCATGACCATTAGGGAATCCATTTTTCCAGTCATTGAAAAATATTCATTCAACATCTCAGCATAGGGTTTCCCAAGGAGACAGACCCAGTATTTGGTCCTACATTTTGGAAACAGGAGCAATAAAATTTCACATCCAGAGTTATGGTACCTGTCTTGCATGTAACACTATAAGGCTTGCTATCCAGCACACCAGTAATGACAAGTATATCCAGCATTTCTGTCTAAATCTCAGCTGCTCCTTGCCATAATGTTGTAATGTAAGTATTTAATTGATCCAGTGACACTACCTACAGAAATAGACCCTATCCCATGTCTGATTTTGGCAATGCCCTGTCAGTGGAGATCATGTCATTCCAAATGGACTCCTACACAGGTGTCAACTGTTCAGAATTTTGCAGAATGCCCAGATTTTTAGATCGTAGTTTTGGTCGCTTCCTCATAAAACTTCTGGTTTTCCGGCAGACAGCTGAGGACTGAAGTCACTAAATACTGACATACATTTGAGTTTCAGACTTCATAACCTTCAGAAACTGCATACTAACACAAATCCTGTTATTCTACCAACTTTCTAAATTTATAAGAACAATATTTAAAATATGCCCCCAGTTTTGGTCCTTTGTCTCCTCATTATTTCAGGCTTTGTCCAGATTTCTTACCCTAGCAGGTTAAGAGTTATGGACCCATAGTATTTTGCAGAAACATCTAGTGAGTGCTGATCTGGTAAAGTAACTTGCTTAAATGCTACAAATATGCAAGCTGAAAATGACAAAACCGAACCCATGATTAAAGCAAGGTGTTTCATAACAATGCATGGTATTAACCTTCTTTTACACTGCCAATCTGTGCAGAAACATGGAAAGGTAGGAGGAACTGAAAACAACGCCATAAGTATGTATATCATTACAAGAAAACCCTGCAGTCTCACCATCACAATATTAAATTAACCATACTTTTCACATACTGTCTCCTCAAACACAGACTCACACTGTACTAAATTGCTCCAGCACCTCCCTGTTGCAGTAGTGTCATAGACATTCCCCGGGATTCATGAAGCTTGCGCCAGGTGCAGGCATAGCGTCAGCGATCTAACATCAAATATTGCCGCCGAGTGATTCAGGTACGAGCTGTTTCCACGTGCACTACCTGCGCACGCTACGCCCGCACAGCTCCTGAGCCTTGTATGCTAATTACCCCATGTGCAGCAGTGTAGCATGCAAATGAAGGTATGTAGTGATTCAGGAAGTGGTGCAGGCGCAGTGTAAGCATGCAGAAATGTAAATTGTAGAAAACAGTATACATTTTTGCAAACATAAAATCGGAGCCATGACAGCCGACCAACCACATGTATTATAATGTTAATATATGCCAATGGCTAAATATATAGCCATTGGCATAAAACAATGTACAAAATATAAAATGAACATTTAATATATATAGTTGCACTGTCGTAATGTGGAAGTGCAGGGCAGCGGTGTGCAAGGGGGATCGCAAGGAATATATAAAAATATAGAATAAAACCACAATGAATCACATATCACAATTTCTCCATAATAGTCAATGGCAGGCATGCTACACCATACTCATGGCGCAAGGGTTGCTAAGGGTCAGTGACAGTGTTATGCACAGTAGATAGTAATTAGTAGGCAATGCCATGCAAATGAGAGGAGTAATAGTGAATCGCAGATTTCCCGCTGGTGTAAGGATGCACATCACAGAGTTGTGTTATAACACTGAGATGAGCCCTTGAGATAAAGATGACATCAAGAGAGGGGTGTGTTGCCATTGCTGTAAGCACAGTAGAGCATTGCTAAACCAGTCTGCCCCTAGCTAGGCAAAGCGCAGGATAGGGGTGTTTTGAATTGCCCATAGCTATGCTTAGCTGAGATTACACAAGGTAACTGAGTATGCATGTGAATGTAGATGAAAACGCGCGTAAACCCGGTAAACGGGTATGCGTGTCGTGCACTGCAGCTGAAACAGGAAGGATATAGGAAAGAAATATGGAAATGCTTCAACAGTGAAATTGGAGTACAAATGACTAATTAACATCTAGGAGTCTACAGTGGGCCATTGACAACAGCTAACAAGGCTGAAAGCAGCTACTTGCAGAACAGGAAAGGGGAGGGTCTGTACTGCAAAGAAAACAGCAAAATGTCAAAGCAGAACAAAGGTGATATGCACGTTGTCGCCTCACAGCAAGAGGTTCTCTGGTTCGATTCTCGGCTGGGGTGCCTTCTGTGTGGAGTTTGCATGTTCTCCCTGTGTTTGCGTGGGTTTCCTCCAGGTACTCCGGTTTCCTCCCACATTCCAAAGACATGCATCTGGAGCATTTCTCCCCGGGCCTCCGCTGAAAACAGGCTCTGTGGAACCTAGTCGGACTTTCCCGGTCAACAAATGTTAAATAAAAATAAAAAATAAAAAAGTATATCAGCTACAAGGCACATTTCACCATGACTGGGTAGGGAAAGTACAAAACAAGAAAGACGGCAGGTGGATGCATGCCTGATAATGGGAGGGGATCCAGGTCTAAAAGTGAATTAAAGGGCAACAGATTAATCAAGGCAGGCAAGTAGATCTCCACAGTAAAGGCCCCACACTTGCAGTACTCATTGTAAAACCCATAATTAAGACATGCAGCAGCTGAATTGTTCATACACACCCACTTACATCAGCAGCATCCATAGCATAATACTATAAAGTGTGAAAGCACCTCACACACATTTGTGTATTCCCATACACTCTGTACCAGTGGTGTATACAGATGGGGAACTTTTAATATGTACAAGTTAGGGGCTGCCATAGCTTTGATCCACCAGCATGTGTTGGAGACTGAAGGTGGTGTGGAGGATGATGCACACGACCACTGCAGGCACCAGAGGAGGAGGAGAGTGTTCAGACCCAGGGTAGCCTACCAGGGGCTACATGATCTGGAGATAGTAAAGCATTACAGGGTGGACAGGGACACCCTACAGCAATTTGTGGAGCTGTGCCGGCCACGCCTCAGAGCCAGAACAAACAGAGCGGAACCCATCCCAGTGGATATGAAGGTATGTGTAAGCCTGAGAATACTAGCTACAGGTACCTTTCAAAGACCAACTGGGGATATCATGGGTATCTCACAGGCATCAGCATCCAGGGTACTACACCAGTTCCTGGATGCCATGTTACCACATGCCAATGAGCACATATACTTCCCATGAATGCAGGAGGAGTTGGCCATCAATATGCATTTCTTCCACCATGTGGCAGAATACCCGGAGGTACTGGGTGCAATAGACTGCACGCACATACACATCAAGTCACCACCCAGTGAGCAGGGTAGGCGCTACATAAACCGCAAGGGATACCCCTCCATCAACTGCCAGGTCATGTGCAATGCCCAAGGCATTATCATGGATGTGTGAGCTGGCAGCCCTGGAAGCTATCATGACTCCCACATCTGGTATGCCTCACAGCTGTATCAGTTATTTGCCAGGGGGGACATCCCAAATGGCCACCTGGTGGGGGATGCTGGCTATGCACTGGAACCGTAGATGATGACTCCCATCAGAAATGCACACACACCCATGCAGGAATGACATAATGAGGCACACGCACAAACCAGACTCATCATAGAACGTGTGTTTGGGATGCTGAAATCATGGTTCCAGTGCTTGGACATATCTGGTGGAGCCTTACAGTACTCTCCAGGAACATGTGCCCATATTTTCATAGTGTGTGCCATGCTACACAATATGGTCCTGTGGAAATAGCTGCAGCAGGGACAGAATGGTGAAGGCCCTCACAGCCCACCACCATTGTCAAGGGCCCCACAGGCACAGAGGTACTCAGACCATGAACACTCTGAGCCAGCCCCAGTAGGCAGGCGGAGGCGTGTCCAGTATGCCCATGCCTTGGTAAAGAGGGAACCTATAGCACACACACTGACAGTGTGGGCACCTAGGGACTGACACCTTTCTCCACCTGCACACACAGTAAAAATGGATGGCACACACACAAGACTACCTGTAAATTGTCATGTATAGGCAGTCTACTGTGTGCATCCAACATAGACAGCCCTCAACTATTTCACAGACAACAGCCATTGGCACAAGGTAAGTCAACACCTGCACAGTAAATTAAGCTATCAGCATATGCAGATACTGTATGTATAGATTCATAGGTAGGTACTTAGCCAACTGCCAGAGGCCATTCATAAGGCCAGCCAAAATGTGTCAGCTTTTGCCACCCCATTGCTTCATTAACCATCCCTCTGTGGAGCAGAGCCAATGGCGGGATCCCTGGGGTGCATCTACTGTTCCCCATCCAGCCCTCAAGGTTTCTCTTACAGAGTGTTAGTGACGGGCTCTGTATAATATAGTTAGGGATGTTGTTCCAAAGTATGGAGACTGTCTGTGACAGGAAGCTGTCCCTCCAGCATCTTCCTTTTATTGTTGTGGCAAGGTCAGCCCACTAATGTATGTGGCTCCCTGTGACATGGAATCCCATAGGTGGAGCATATCCATCAAGCCTGCGTTCGACATGGCTGTGTTGACCAGTGGAGATCATCTCTGGGTAAACAAGATGCCACTGAGTAAAGCAGGAGTTTATTCAGTCCAGCTGCATAGGCCATATGTTGGAGGCCAGTATTCCCCTTGGTGAGGTGCACTCGTGGACCCCCCAGCTGTTGGACATGTCCTCTGAGGTACATGCCACATGGGTTATTATACCCTATGATGGGACTGATGAGTGATGAGTAACCCCAATATGTCTAAATGGGAATCCTGTAGTAGTCAGATGGCCTACATAGAAGATGTCCTAACTACTGTGGATATATGATTGTCACAGGGGATATCACTATCTACCTTAGTCCCCAGATACCCCATTACCTCATCTGTATTAAAGTGGCTGCCGCTCATATGTTAATATGTGGGTGCCAATTCCACAATGGAATAACCATGCAGTTAATGGCACTTGGCTAGAGGCCGTGTTGTTGGCACCCTGTGACATTGTCTGTGAGGCCCCTTGAGGGATGTCCATGTCAGCTGGACTATCAATCATGGCTCCCAGTTTGCAGTCATTGCCAAACATGGTCTGCCGTAGTCCACCTGTGTTTGCCTGTACATCTGAGACGTATATGCCAAACAGTAGGTCTCCCAGGACTGTGTCCTGTGGGACACCAGTCGTGACTGTTCAAGAGTTGGACCTGGAGACCGCTAGTCGTACCATGTGAATTCTGTATGTAAGCTCCTTGGCAACCCAATCTGTGATGTATGGGTGAATGTACAGGCTGGTATGTTTATCAATAATACCTGAGTGGGGCATGGTGTCAAAAGCCTTGGTGAGGTCCAGGTAGTATGTGTGAACCACCTCCTCTGTCATCTAATGTCTTGATGACTGTATGTAAGACATCAAACAGGTTCAGTAGGCATGAACTGCACTCAACCAAGCTGACTTGGGTTGGGTCACATGTTCGAAGGTTACCAATGTCATTCTCAATGAGTGCCATGAGGATGCGAACCATACCATTGGTGACCAGGCTAGTCAGGCTTATGGGGTGGTAGTTACCATGGTCAGTTGTGATTTCACCTTGATGGAGTGGAATAACTATTGCCATGTGCCATTGTATGGGCATGTAGCCTGTGGAGATGCTGAGGTAGGAATGCTTAATTAGGTGGGGGCAGGTTGTCTTGTACAGTTTGCAAGATGCAGTCTGGGTCAACATCTGCCTCCATTGACACTGTGGTCTGCTGTTAGAGAGGGCCATTTCCACCTGTGTGTCTCTGATGGTTGGGATTCTGTACCTTTCGGGTAGTGTTGTGGGCTCTTTAGGGGGTGAAGTATGCACCAAATATATCTGCAAGGATGTTGGTGATATCAGTAGGGTCAGCATATTTTGTGCTATATTTCACCGGCACAGTGCAAATCTGGGTGTCACCACATAGATCCTTGACATAGCCAAAGAAGGCTTTGTGGTTATCTTTCGAATCCTTGCATATTCTCCTGCTGATGTTAGCCTTGGATGATGTCATGAGTGACCTACGTATCATACTAATAGTGGTCACGGATGTCTGCCCTTCGTGGGATTTGCTCTGTGTCTGGAACACTGTCCTACTTCTATAGTATAGCCTGCTCATTGCAGAGGTCCACCAGACCGGTGTACTTATCTAGGATGAGTGAGTCTTGGTTTACCAGTGATGGCACAATCCAAACATCCATGTAGGTGCTTATAGACTGCATTTGTAAATCTGTCTGTATATTGAGCAGTGTTTCCCCTTAGTGTTGGGGCTGTAAACCCCCCCCCCCACCTCTGTCACTAGTAGTGTAAATTTAGCTGTAGGAAAGGTATACACTGTGGTATCCGTGGATGGGGGAGTTGCTAGGGTGTGGAAACAGTAAATAGTTCATGGTCAGATCTAACAAGTGACCAGTTAACTTCCACTTTGGTGCACCTGTTGCCCATGTTGGTGATGACCACATCTAGTAGTTTCCACCCCACATTAGGGAGGTTACCACCTGATAAAGGGCATATGAGGTGATACATTCCAGGAAGCACTGGTCCTGGAAGTGAGTACCAGAGTACGTTTCCCTGTTAATGGTATGGTAGTTGACATTGACCAATGCCAGGGTGTGCGTTAGGACTGTTGTGTTCTCCACTGTCTCCAGGTAGGTGGCGTGGAGGTCCTGGGTCATGGAGGGTGATCAGCAGCAGGCCACATTCCACATTGCAGTTGTGGCTGATGTTAGATGCACATGGATGATCACAGAGGTATCATGCTGCCCCACTAACCTGGAGGTGTAGGTATCCCTGATGAATATGGATACAGCCCCTCCATGTCTGTCAGTCCATGTTCTGTGGCTGAAATGTGTGGTATAGAGTGTAGTCTGGTAGTGCTGGTGTGCTCTCAGGAGCCTTAAGACAGATTTCAGTTAATGCACAGATGTTGATGTTGTCCATCCTGAGGAGTGCTGTGAGTGCATGCATGTTGTGATCACAACCCCTGGTGTTGAGTAGCATAATCCTCATTGAATCTGCTATTGTGCTGTTTACAGAGCTGGCATTTACCTTTGAGACTCTCCTAAATAAGGCACCATGGGGGCACCAATAGCCTTGGCCAGTATTCCAAAGCATAAGGCTGACACATAGGCCGGTATGGTATCATTGCATGCATGTTCCCCATCTGTGCTTGTTTTACATCTCCCTTGTAGGTAACCTACTGGTAAGCAATAGAAAGCCTTAAACTTATACAAGTCTTCTAGCTTCCAAGATAGGCTTTTGGAGTGACTAAGTATCAGTGTTCTGTATGTTCTTGCTGTACTCAACTGTTTCCTGACTACATGGTGAGTTTGCACTGTATATTGTGATCTGAAGGTCTGTTTATTCACATATTATGGCTGTGATGGCCTTCACATTAGAGGTTCACAGATAGCCTACTACCTATCTGCCCAAGGGCAATTAGAAGCAGAGCAACAGTGTGTTGGCCTTCCCTGCACCATTGATGAAGTAACTGAGCCTCTGTCAAGCATAGCCAATGAAGCAATTCCAGGCAGAGTTGCTGGAAGCTGTTGAGGACTGGGGTTGTGGAGGGTGATAGGGGCACGTAGTGATCTAAAGAGGGCATGTTAATGTGGCAGTTCAACACCATTCAATTCTCCCAACAGGTCTTGCAGCTATCAAACTGGACAGGCTCCCCCACCCCTGGCTGTATGGTTCTGAGACACATGATCCCAGGGGTTTATAGTCTGTTACGCATTCACACAACAAGGTTTCCATTGAAGTGTGTCAGTAAGGGGCTATGCCTAATGTAGTTAGGAATGTAATGTATTGTCTCACAATACATTTGTTATATGTTGTTATTTCAAGAGTATGTGAAGCTCAGTGAGTTTTGGGGCTCCTGCCCTTTGCTTAGCCTAACATAAACATGGAAATCATCTAAATAGGAAATAGGTGGAAGCAACGGTAATGTAAACAGTGTAATGGTTACAGCATCTGCATAGTGTCTGTGCATTCGAGGTTACAATCCCAATAAAGGCAGAGATGTTTATCATGTGCAAAAGTATACCTTAACCACAGCTTGCATATATAGGTAGTAATCATCTGTATAATAAACATTCACATCACCCATATAAACCCATGTGTACAGTCAACAGAGAATGTAAAGTTATGTCAGCACATAGTGAGATGTTACATCACTGACATGTATATATCCGGAGTAGTTAGCGGATGTGGCCGTGTTTGCACGCACAAGTTATACGTTACGAAGTTTGTTTAACTGCTGCTATAAAGTCACACAAACACTTTTAAACATGCTTACAACTGCTTAAATGAGCCTTATTCTGCAGTAAGAAACATTCGTAAAACATTGCAGGTGTCGAACCCTGGACCATGCACACTATAGTCATGGAACGTACCACTAAGCCATCCAAGGTGTAAACATGTTGCATGGTTTTGAGACTACACCTTATACCATATGCATTTCACTGTAATGATCACAAATGGGACAGTGACTTTGTGTACATATGTACAGCACATTGTAATGTACTGTAGTTTGTGAACCAACACATTCCAGTCTACAGATGTATTACTGTTACAACCTAATACGAAATATATATATAAATATATATATATATATATATATATATATATATATATATATATTATACAGTTACATCAATAGCCATATATATAAACATCTATGAACACACTTCGTGACAAAGAAACACTCCAAAGGAATTGGAGTGTATACAAAACACATACAGCTCTGGTATTATAACACTTAATATTAACCTAATTCACCATAGAAGGGGTGGTTGTTGTGTATGTGAAGATTGGGGTGGGGGAGGAATGATGGGTAATGCAATCATGCATCAAGGATGGCTTGGGTCAGATGTCTAATAAGTGAACTGGAGGGGCATACATGGAGTATGAGGACAATATAAAAAGGACACAAAGCAAGAACCTTACTCATTCATAATAAACCCTGTCATGTCACATTGCCACACCTACTTTCACAAACATATGAACATTAATATGTATCAGACATATGTACACCAACTGACTGTCACATTTGTTTTCAGTAGTGAGGATATATTCTAAACACCATAACATTTGTGCATGTTTCAGATGCCTTAGTGGTAAAGTAAATGACTGTGGTGTTCATGGTCCCGGGTTCAAGACCTGCAAGGGCTGTTAGGTTATTTTGAGGGCCAGAATCAGGGATTTTGGATGTAGGTGGATTAAAGCACTCTTAAGCAGTTGTAAGCGGGTTTCCACATGTTTGCATGACGGTAAGCGGCGCTGAAACACGGTAAACGGAGAAGAGCTTCACACATTTGACCTTTGCTTAACGTCACGCAGACCACAGGCAAACCTGCTCACAACCACATAAATATGCATTATTCACACTTTCCCCACCAGTGCCTACTCTGACAGGTAAAATAATAACACCTTCCTGGAGTAGAACCCGCAACCATGTACTCCATCCTAACACTAAGCTACTTGGGATGTACCTATCCCAGTTGTGTATGCAGACAGGTTAAAACACAAAAGGGAGGAATGCGTTGAAATAGGACAACCCACCATGTACCCAATTAAAGGTGTATGCTCATATATATATATATATATATATATATATATATATATATATATATATATATATATGTAGAGAGAGAGAGATAGATACATAGAGACCTGTCGATATATACAGGTCTACATATATATATATATATGTAGGTATATAGATAGGTTAAAAATAACTACACATCTATGGAAGTACAGATAAACATACGCAATAATGTCTGTAGGCAGCATCTGAAGTGGACATATCTGAGTATAACATGGACCATTGCAATCACACATTCCACCCCCCC
Source organism: Protopterus annectens (assembly GCF_019279795.1). Taxonomy (NCBI): domain Eukaryota; kingdom Metazoa; phylum Chordata; order Ceratodontiformes; family Protopteridae; genus Protopterus; species Protopterus annectens. The sequence goes on along the minus strand of NC_056735.1, from coordinate 1,011,756,733 downwards.
CAAACAATATGAACATAACATATGAAGAGCATATGCCAATACACAATTACAAATATTGTAACTGTGAGTTTAGTTTCATTTACTTTTTCTTTTTCTTTTTCTTCTTCTTTTTCAATTGATTGTTAATCAATTAATTAAGTTTAATGATGTAAGGCCTATTGGGTTTAACTAGTGAAAAGGTTACTATATAAGGATGATGGTAGTGTTCATTCATTACTCTGAAGATGCCCTACTTACTAGGGTGAAAGCACTTAGTCTTTGTCGTTGAATTATTGTATGCGGATTTTGTTGGTGCTATTTAATAAAGGGGAACTTTTACACACCAGGATCCAAGGTTCGTTGGGTTTTCTTTGCGTTACCAGTGTTTCGTTTGTGGAGGTTAACAATTACAAATATGTTCTATGAACAGAGTCACCAACACAACTGCAATGCCTGCAAATATCCATGACAGAATTACACAGACAGCTTTCATTTTCCAAATCTTTATTACATGCTGATGTATTGCCAAAAAGGATTCAAGGACTAACAGTACCTCCATGCTATACAGTAAGCATTTCATAGTGCCTTAATGAGTCAGCCTGCAATTACCATAGAATTAGTCCACTAAGGGATAGGTGCTCACATAGGGAAAGAACACCCACACACATATAGACGTTGTATAAAAGCGGTTCCTACACACCTGCATGTGCTATGTACACCCACCAACATCTACGCCACAACTGAAATAATTACATCAGTCATACTGTCATACCATAACCAATTATGCAACTACTGTACAACATCTGCTGAAACCTTAACATACCTGGACATAGACACACTAACATGGCCCTATGTGAAATAGTTGCTGTTATACAATTGAACAGCTGCTGATGTAACAGGGTTTGTATGAACTAATTCTGTTTCAGAGGGTTGAAAGGTTCGTACACCAGGAAGTTTTACCGAGTACTGATTATTAGCACATTATGATACACAGTAAGGCCAAACTAAATATGTCTGGTAAGCACACTGTAAACCCCCTAACATTATATGCATAGCTATGCAGCCTTGAGCTGGTCAAAGAACCTGGCCAGACTGAAACATATGCAGAAGCATTAGGTACAGACAAACCCTGCACAAGTAGCAATGTTCAGAAATATAACAGCAGTACTCACATTTAGACCAACTCCTCTAGGCATTACACACAATATATTACTGTTCATCTCCATACAGCTGTTGCAATAGATTCCAAACAAAACTTCTACACTGTCTTCCTCACAAGTAAGGCAAAGGGACAAAGCCCAAGAGGAGTACTCAATTATACTCCACTGTAGCCATGATATTGGCTAAGCCAGTAGCAGCGCAGCTGATGTGCATGTAATTAGCTACTTAGGAACACCAATTGGTCATTGGGATAGCACATGTTACTGATCTGTAATTATAAAAGGTTGCCTTGTCACAAATTCAAACCATCTGTATCTACCTGTAGGACAGTACAAAACACTGAAAGATGAGCCAGAAATGAGTATTACACTAGTTAATAACACCTCCGATTACTAAGATGGTATGTATAATATGTAGTATGTATGTGTATGTAGTACCTGTACTGTAAGAATTGCAGTGTAATCAATGCATATAGTGGAAATACCTATCTTGTGGTGATGTATTCTTGAGCAGTAGTAATGCTTGTAGTATTCTATGTGTGGGTGTCCTTACTGTGTCCTCTATAGGTCACATGGCACACTCCACATACACCACAAGGGATGATAGGATGATATGGGCTTGGTCCAACAAGTATGTGCTATAACAGGGGATAGTATATGTCGATATATTGTAACAGTCAACATATGTATGGGTGTATAAGTAAGATGAACATGTTAAATGTGGGCTTACTGTACAAATATGGTGTGCATTGTGGGATATTGTGCCAATAACTGTGTAATGTACAGTATTCTAGGCAGATCTATATTCTATTCTACTTAGCAGTTCTGTTATGTTATGCAAACAGTAGTTATGTCTATTGGAAGTTACAATACTCAATGACAGGATACATAGCATTGTTATTCATCTGACAGGTTAGCAGCATAATAGCAAAGATAATTGGAAGAGCCAGGTAACTATCCATGCACATAACACATGTAATATCCACCTCTCTACTATTGTTTGCGAGCAATAACAGCTGTTCATGTGCACATGGTATGCAAATGTATAGTGACCCTTGTTACAGGGCTAGGCCAATTGGCTATGTGCACACCTACATAGAGTGGATATTGAGAGTACAGACACACTGGTTGAACTACCAGGTTTGTGTAGCCCAAACTCTCATTGCCAACCTAACAGCCACCTCCACATACTGTATGTAAGGTATTGCACAGCACTGGTAATGAAACAGGTTGCATAGCATCTTTAACTCCGGTGTAACATCTGCAGAAAGAGTGTAAGATGTAGGAGACAGCTGCCCATGTGTAACAGCCACATCATAGGTGATGGCTCACACTATCTGATTATATTCTGATCATGTTAATAGTGGCATTAAAGCCTATTGATGCATGACTCTGTTTGGAGAGTGGGTGTCTGTGCCCAACAGAGCTCATGGTCCTGGTGGATATGTGAGTATATACCCAGAGAAGGAAACAGACCTGTAGACACTTGCATCACCTGCAATCAACTAACAGGATGTGATGTGCTCCTCAGAGGAGGATTGCTGCTAAAGGTAGCTACAATGTTTCCATAATAGCCAGTGTTGTCACATCCATAACACAAATATTTACATGTGTGCTTCACTGTCTAAAACATCTTCATAGGAAATACGTAAACTAAATACAGTACTTGGCACTTGTAGTGCTGACTGCTCATACAGACATGTCCACTTGTCAGGTATTGGTGTTTCCTAATGTCAGCTTTGTGTATGTGGCCATCCTGGGGAATGTAATCTCTATGCCATGTACACTGCCAGACCCACCTAACACCATGCCCCACACATTGTTTGGGATGCAGCTACAGGGGTAAGCCAGAAGGCAGCCCAGTCTACAGCCATGACTAGACTGGACAGTCATGAGGTGTAGGTTAACACATGCAGCTCATCAACACAACCAACACATACCCTTACCAGAACACAGTAAGGACACCCACACACACTTCTGGAAATCACACACATTCACAGATGCGTCTAAGTATCTGGCCAAACAAGTGACCCCCCCAAGCAGGAAGAGACAGACACCAACATACACAAAATGTATGACATAGTTTGCATAATTGTACCACACCTCTGAACACATGACTGGAAACATGCCCAAAAGTACTCATTTGTGAATGCAAACTCTAGCACTATGTTACACACCAACCTATACGAGGGCATACATACTGCCAGCTGCCTGTCTGCCATGATTAGCCACATACTCACGCACTCAGACCACCTTTTGAACTATACACATGGCTCTGATATATTCCATGTTGTTGAGCAGGACCTGTGATGTAGTAGCCTGGACTGCATGGAAACACATGTAGGAACTTTCAGGTCTTGTAGCCCATGCAGGTATGTCCCAAGGCCTAGGTAGCATTCTGCCATTGACCAGAATGATACTGCAGTACAGGGACAAAAGGATTGTATTCCACAGTTGTCTAGTGTAGTGGTGCATGTCACAGGGTATCCAGTATCTGTCATCCTGGGATAACATGGTTGACAGACCATGATGCTTTGCTAGACAGGGCCTGCACCTGTCACCCCTGGGAATCTGGATACTATCTAGGGCTCATGATTCCCCCATAGTGCCTTCATCATGCACGATTCAGGTGAGGGTCCATTGCTATTACAGGGACAGCCAAGCAATAAACTGCGGGTCTTGTTACACAATGATACACATCAGAAACACTATACAGACACACATATGTCTATCCCTAACATGAAGAACATATCTGTGCAGTGCTGAGACATGTTTCAACACTCCGGAGAGCACACCTGCATGACCATGTTATAACCCATTCCTCACCTTTTGTCCATTATTCTTTATTGGAATGCACAGGCTGCAGGTGTGTCCTTTTTCCTGAAGGATATGTACACCCCTACGCTAATTGAACTTGCATAACTTCAGATACATTATGCTGAGCAACTACCTTTGTGCTACAGTGGAATTCAAAATGCACCTTGAGGCAGATAACCCACCAGGCCGCAGACTTCCCAACTGTCATAATGTGCTGTAATGGGGAAGATTAGGTCTGAGACAGAACCATAATGTTGGCTGCTCTCAACTATTCCATTATAAACTGGGAAGACTCCTCATGTACCAACACCTGTGCTCAATGTATGTTGGATTCCATTGACCCCACTGACCTGGATCACAGTAGTCACACAAACAAGACTAACAGTTTGCTACACATAGTTAGTCTCCAATGCCAATGTTATGTTTCCTAAGAGCAGAGTGGTGAGTGCCATGGCTCCCATGTAGATGGACAATGCATGTGAAAATGCTGAATCCTACACAAATGAACCTTAAGCAGTCACATATGTGCATTGATTGCGCCATTGAAACAGAACCAGGAGTCAACCCAGCACAAACAAGTAGGCAAACTGGTGGTACAATGCTTTAAACTGTACTGCAGAAGGTAATAACTGTTGTAAGAGTGAACACACATGAGTGTAGGTGATCCCTGGTCAGCCTCAGTAAGATGCAGATACACCATATAAAACCACGCAAAGCTACTGTGAAACTAATCAGCCACACATTATGAAGCCAAGCACAGAGCATTCTATAGCTGTGTCATTTTAATCATAATGGCAATGACAAGACCTGCCGTGCTGCACAGCACTATGGCATGGGAACTACTGCACCTACAGAAATAGCACCTGTTCATCCAGATTGGGTCTTGGAGAACCTAAACCCACTCCCACCCCCCCCCACCCCCAGCAGGTACACTTAGTAATATATCCATGTACACAACAGGGCCCCTCTACTAACGACTATGCAGGTACAAGCTGCACTCTCTAATGCCATAAATACAGCTTTCATGGGACCTGTCAACATCCCAGTGTGTATCCTACACAAATGTAAGAACATTCAGCTATCCACATACACATCATGTTCAATCATAGCTCCATGTCAGGCTGTATACACACTGAGTGGTGCACAGCAACAGTTATCACACCCCACAAAGGGGGAGACACCATTGATAATGGGACATAGGGCATAACTGCCCTGCTGCATCTGGTCTGTGCGGCCATGAACCATGGTCAACATAATTGATGTATTTGGTACAGATGTAGATGACAGCAGGGTTGATTCACACTGCATATCATGACCTTGCCAGGTCGTAGGACACCATCACTCATACTGTGTTCCAGCTACACTCAGTAAACTAGGTGTATATTCCTATGTCACAGGAGTGGTTGGCAACTGGACTTCTGCCAGAACCAACACTGCAAAAGGTGTCTGACGAATACATCCACATCAAACCAGTGCCAGCCACAGTAATACAGGGTTCATTCCTGGTACTCTCCCTCTTTTTTATCTATACCACATAGACTAACACAGAAGGCATCAGCCTATTGATGTTTGCAAATGGCTATGAACTAAGAGCAATAGTTGACTCATTGTGTGCTGTGTTCAACATACGGAAGGGCCTTAGTGTGTCAAATGTGTGGTGTGTGATGTATGGCCACAATTTGACAGCTATGTATTGCATTGTCATCCCCTTTGTTACAAACCCTGTACCCATCAACTACCACCTAGGCAGTAGTCAACATAATGGCAACTGTGTGTATGGGATGCAGCTGGACAGTACTTCCCTTTGATAGTTACATCACCACAAAAGACAGGTAGTCGTATGTGGCACCCCTAATCATGACAGGGTGCCATCCAGGAATATAGAGATAACTGCTCAGCCATACTCAACACCCATGTGACCCACAATAAATCACATATTTCCTTTAAGGGTTATTGCCCATGTGTAGATGGCCTAGACTGCCCTTCACAATCCCTAGCTGCACTATGTAGCATGCAGCCTACCCTGAATAAAGCCATGTCCAACCCCAATGTGTTGGACATGCTACACTTAATTCCACGGAAGAATCAGTCAGACAATGACAATGTTACCACTTAGAGTAAAATACAGCCCTTCGGCTCACAAACCACACGGTTCAAAAAGTTAAAATATGTCCACTTTATTAATGGTTAAAACCAGCCTGTTTGGCTCGAGAAAAACAAATTCGTTAACAGTTTAATTCATACAAGTGGAGCGCGCTTTCTCTTTGTTCAAATAAAAAGCTTCATCAGAACTAAAAACCTCACATGACCCACTTGAATATATAACATTACTAATCAATTGAGCAGTCACTAAATTAAATAGTTGTTAACAGCTGTAAGGAAGAAAGTAATATTAAAAGTCACAGTACCAGCAATCTGAAAAGATGGCCTTGTATATTTACCTAACACAGTTGAAACTGTTCGTTACCAAATACAATTGTGCTAAATATGTATCGTCAATACAACTTGTCAAATTTAAGGCTTTCCATCTGTATGAATGCATTCAAAAATATATTACCGATAAATATGTGTATTGAAAGAAAAACTAAATAAATAAATATATATATTCATAAATATTCATAAATATATTCAGTGCAAAGAAAACACTCTAAACATGCCTAAAATTGAAAAAATTGTAATGTAAAATGTTGTTGGTGTTGTACTCCTATACCATAAAAACTATAAGTTGCCCTACTTATATTTCAGAAATAAAAATATATATGTATATGTGTAATATACAAAAAAGTAATATTTAAAAAGTGATGTTTAAAGAACAGGTACAAGTGTATGCGTGTTGCCCAAGTAAAATCAAATAACCTAGCCATTTTCTATTTCACAACTTTGCTTGTCTTAATTTCAGGACACTATTAATACTGATATTATCGTTTAGGCCTGGGGGTCTACTGGCGTCCATTTTAAGCTGCCAAAATAACTCACAAAACTCCACTCTAGATTCCCAGTTACCCCTCTTGGGTCAATGTTCACTTGTTCTATTACTGCAAACTTAATATTCATATTACAACACGTTAAAGAATGTTTATAAAAAGCATTAGATTCTTTTTGTTTGCTGACTTCATAAATATGTTCATTTATTCTTTTCCTCAAAGTGTGTGTTGATTTCCCTACATAAAAACTATTACAGGTTATACAAATACCTATATAAATAATTCATTTTGTACCACAATTAAAATACCCTGGTACACTAAATTTCATTCTTCTAGAAGGGATCCAAATCTCTTTTTCTTGTAAAATGTATTCACATTGCTGGCACATCCCACATTTATAAGTGCCCTTCTTGGAATTTACTTTACCCATTTTTTGCAGTTCTTTCCTCTCAAACATATCTTTTAAATTCATACCCCTTCTCCTAATAAACAATGGTTCAGGTGGTATATATCTACCTATCTCATTATTCACTTTTAATAAAGACCAGTATTTCTTTATAATTCCTTCCACTTTATCAGATGTGTTCGAAAATGTATGTATAAATGTTGGATTGTCAGTTTCCTTTGTTTTCCTTGTTCCAATGCTATCATCCTCCCTTAACCCTAAAAGGGGAAAAAACTTAATAGTCCTATTATCCACTATTTCCATCTTTAAACTTTGTAATAAGGGTTTCGGGTAGCCCCTTTGCAGAAAAAGTTTACAGATATATTCAATTTCCTCCAAAAATACCTTTTCATCACTGGTCATTCTTGAAGCTCTTATCAGCTGACCTTTAACAATTCCTTTTTTCTGGTAAAAAGGATGACCACTTTCAAAATGCAAATGCATGTTTGAAAAAGCTAGTTTTCTATATAATTTAGATTGAAAACGCTGATCGGACAAGTCTTTATATATAGTCACATCTAGATAATTAATACTTAAATCATTAAAGGTGTAAGTGAATTTCAAAAAATCTGTGCAACTATTTGAATATTCAAAAAATTCCAAAATAATTCTCTGGACCCTCTCCATAAAATACAAATATCGTCCAGGAATCGAGTGTAGAAAGAAATCCATTTAAGCCAATCAGTGTTAAAAATATATCTACGTTCCCAAAGATATAACACACAATTTGCATAAATGGGGGCACACGCTGCCCCCATGGCTACCCCTTTCTTTTGTTGATAATAGTCACCGTTAAAATAAACATAGTTGTTGCTCAAAACAGTTTCCATAAACTCTAGTATTAAATTAATCGTGTTCCCATCTAAACCAGATTCTGAACACAAAATTTCTTGGAACCATTCTAATCCAGTGGAATGTGGAATACTAGGAAATAATTCCACTACATCAATAGTGACAAAACATATTTCTGCCTCATATCTCTCCTGGGTAATTCCTCTCAAGAAATCCCAAGAATTTTTTTGTGATATGTGGCACAGAAGTAATGAACTGTTTTAATTGGGTATCAACATATATATAGCCAGGGGCTCAGTAATACTACCCGCCCCTGCTACTATGGGTCTGAAGTTAAATGTTCCTATACCTTTATGTACCTTTGGGATGGCAAATATAAAAGGTAGTCTCGGGTTCTCTACATGTAAAAAGTTGAATAATCTTACATTTATACTACCCTGTAGTAAATGGTCAGTCAAATAATATTTAATTTTAGAGTGGGCAATATTAATTTTGTTTCGTGATACCACTGAATATTGTTTAGTGTCTTGTAAGATGTTGTATAGGTACGTATCATATACATCATTGTACATCAAAACTACCCCACCCCCTTTGTCGGGTTTCATAACCCTAATTTTTTCTTCTCTCAATTTGTCTACCAATGTTCTTTCTTCCTCTGACCAATTTACATACGGGGGATTCCCATAAAATTCAATCTGCCTTACTTCTTTCTCCACTATTTCTTCAAATAATTTTATAGAAGCATTGATAGGTGGATTAAAGGTACTTCTCCTTTGTAAATCATTGTGCAGAGAATGTCTGCCTTTAAAATAAACTTGCAGGTTTAACTGTCTTGTAAATAACTTGACATCTATTAATGTATCAACTAATGAACCCATCCTGGTAGGAACAAAATGAAAACCTTTTGTGAATAATTTAAAATAAATGTCATTTACAATTAATTCGGTAAAATTATATATCCGGGGTTGTTCCTACGTCTCCCTCGTAACCTGAAAATAAGGAAGGAAGGGTAAGAGTGAAAAATTCATTTGGACTCAATAGATTCAAACCCTCATTGGAAATCCCCCCCCCCCGTAAGATTGGGGGTTCTGATATGAATGTTTCCGTTGCTTCTTTGCAATTCTCTCGCTCCGTCTCAGAGCTTCTTGTTCTAAAGGGAATTCATCTAGTTCATTTACATTATCAGTCTGACCCACTACTTTGGTGTTGTCCAATACCCTCTGTTTGGACTCTTTAAAATTATTGAACACTGGATAAGCCCTGCCATTGCGATAATCATTTAGATCCCTATCTAACTTTTTCATTTTTCTAAAAATTACTTTCTCACAATAGTTATCATTTTCATTAAATAATCTGTCATATTTCATATCATCAAAACATTCCTTATTTAAATCAAAAATTTTATTATGCAATTCATTTGTTTTGACTAACAAAGTTTCATTTTGTAATTCGTAGTCTTTTACCATGAATTTCAGCATTTCAGTACCCGTGTTGTTGAATAACTCTGTAAGTTGCTTGTACAATACAGAGTTATATTTTACATTGTTGGGGTATTTAAATAATCTAAGCCCCTTTGGTACCCTTTCTGTTAAAATGCATTCATTTAGATAGTCTATTTCCAATTGATTTGCTTTCAGTACATATAATTTATCTTTAAACTTTTTAAATGCTTCATCATAATTCACTGTGTCATTCTTAAAGTTAATTTCATTAAAATTAAACCGCCCGCTGGACCAAGCATTAAAATTAAAATCCACAGTACCTTTATTCACATTACCCCTTACAGGGGACCCTAAAGCACTGTTGTTGTCATTATTATTCAATTGCCTTTGTTGTTTCTCCCTTCCAGGACTGTGGCGACCTTCCCCTCCTCGAGTTGCTTCCACCCTGGTAGAAGCCAGTGTTTGTCTTTTCGCACAACGTTCCTTAAATAAATTTTGATTCCCTGGTAGTTCGTTTTCACTTGGCAATATGCTCTCTACTAATTGCGAGAGCAGCACTATCACCTGTTGGAATTCTTTCCTGGTCACAGGCATGCTGTCCTCCAAGACACCCTCCTTCAAGGCTGTCGGTGTGTCAATAAAAACGTCCGGGTCCGCCCTTTCCGCCATGGAAGTAAAAAACCAAGAAACACCAAGAAAATGAACTTTGACCAAAAAACACCAATTCCACGGAAGAATCAGTCAGACCCTGACAATGTTACCACAAAGAGTAAAATACAGCCCTTCGGCTCGCAAACCACACAGTTCCAAAAGTTAAAATATGTCCACTTTGACATATTAACAATAAACGATAAATGATAAATGATAATATCAGTATTAATAGTGTCCTGAAATTAAGACAAGCAAAGTTGTGAAATAGAAAGTGGCTAGGTTATTTGATTTTACTTGGGCAACATGCATACACTTGTACATGTTCTTTAAACATCACTTTTTAAATATTACTTTTTTGTATATTACACATATACATATATATTTTTATTTCTGAAATATAAGTAGGGCAACTTATAGTTTTTATGGTATAGGAGTACAACACCAACAACATTTTACATTACAATTTTTTCAATTTTAGGCATGTTTAGAGTGTTTTCTTTGCATTGAATATATTTATGAATATTTATGAATATATATATTTATTTATTTAGTTTTTTTTTCAATACACATATTTATCGGTAATATATTTTTGAATGCATTCATACAGATGGAAAGCCTTAAATTTGACAAGTTGTAGTGAAGGTACATATTTAGCACAATTGTATTTGGTAACGAACAGTTTCAACTGCGTTAGGTAAATATACAAGAACATCTTTTCAGATTGCTGGTACTGTGACTTTTAATATTACTTTCTTCACTACAGCTGTTAACAATTATTTAATTTAGTGACTGCTCAATTGATTAGTAATGTTATATATTCAAGTGGGTCATGTGAGGTTTTTAGTTCTGATGAAACTTTGTATTTGACCAAAGAGAAAGTGTGCTCAACTTGTATGAATTAAACTGTTAACGAATTTGTTTTTCTCGAGCCAACCAGGCTGGTTTTAACCATTAATAAAGTGGACATATTTTAACTTTTGGAACCGTGTGGTTTGCAAGCCGAAGGGCTGTATTTTACTCTAAGTGGTAACATTGTCAGGGTCTGACTGATTCTTCCGTGGAATTGGTGTTTTTTGGTCAAAGTTCATTTTCTTGGTGTTTCATGCTACACTTAACACATCCTGATGCCAAATAAACACATACATCATGGACATCCACCTTTCTAGTACAATTATCACAACATGCCTGACAGATCCCTGTCCCATACACTTAACATACTCTTGCCATACTATGCATCTCTGTCCAGCGAAACTGCACATCGCCCCTCTCTGTGACATGGTGTGATGACTGCATGCCAAATATATCAGTAACCATGTATATCAGTTCTGTGGCACTGCTTGAACTGACCACTGAAACTCACCTGTCTGTTGTCTACAGCTAGGTAACCTGACTGCCTAGGCTCATAAATGGCCCAGGGCATATAGCCTACTAGATCACTATGACCATACATGCTATAGTTAATATCCAACCCTGCACATACCATCAGGCTAGCTATTGTCCCATGTGTTACACATGTGCAACACAGGCAATACATGGCAGTATGCTACACAGCTGTGCAGTGCAACGTAGATGTGTATGGCAAAACACATACATGCTTGCAAGTCTGCAGGGTCACAGGTCATGTCCCTAATGGCTATGTATGACTATATATGTGACATATACACAGCATTAAGGACAATTGCATTAATGTGAACACATCCAGGCATGTGCTGATAGGTAAAAACACCACTACAGGCAAACAGACATGCCCACGTCAAGACAACATCCACATGGTGTATGAGCAATGTCATCACATGACACACACATATATGGAGATAACATCAGATCACCAGTGTCAAATGTGTGTGACTTATACATGTGGTGTTAGTGTCATGTAGATTTACAAAGACATATTTGTAATCTTAATAAATGTGATACACATGTATGTTCAGCTGTACTGCTGTACTTCTCTGTGAGTTACTGTGACCTGTCTCCATCATTATGTCTTCCAGGTATGCCACGTAGCAGACTGCCACCTTACAGCCGCTTGCAGGATGAGGTCCTCATCCCATACCTCCTCAACACCTACACGATGCTCTTCAGCCATGTGCCACAGGATGTACAGCAGCGGAATGCCCTGTGGGAGGAACTCTGCAGGAGGGTAAATGATGTTGGTGGTCACAATTGCACCTATCAGCAGGTGTGCTGACACTGTACTGACCTGATAAGATGAGCGAAACAGCATGTTAATGCAATCGCCAGGGAACAAGGTGCAACAGGTGGGGGCACTCACCCAGCCCCCACTAACATGTACCGAGGATCTACTGGCCAACTTGGGGACACATGCAGACCTCCATCCACAAGCTTTATCTGGTATTGTGGAGGTGGGTGTCTCTCAACCACCGAGCCTGGAGTTGCCTCGTTAGTCACTACTGCACATAAAACACAACTATATATCACATAGGTACATGTGTTACTGTACAATATGTAATGTAACATCATATGCAAGGCATGTATGCACACATGCCGCACACTATAGTCTGCTACTCTATGTATGCACAGATGTGCATACTCCATAGTATAGTGTATTGTACTGGCTTATGTGCTAACATGGATATTGCACCCTGTAGCTATCACACAGGTGTGGCTAATGATCTTACTGCTGTGACACTCCTGTTTAGGTACCTCTGGCATTTTGCAGTGACAACATCCTGTGTCAGGTGAGATTGTTATTATTTACCAGGCTTGATAATGCACAAGACATATTAATTTCATGCTATCTGCCATAACACGCATACACATAATGTATGGTGGTCCTGTTAATGGACACTGGTCAGACCTGCAATGCATCACACTGTTTATCTATGTGAAACAATTGAAGACTATATGAAACACCTACACTATACCTTCCAAACTGTCATTGCCAGATGTGTGGACAACAGTGAATACAATGGTGGAGGTGTGTTCCACTGTAGGGATAGGTACTACATATCAGCATTACACATATTGGGAATACGAACAATATTGTACAGAGAGCACATGTGTGCACACACACTAAATGTGTTAGAGCTGGAGTATGCCCGGCCCACAGGATACACCCATGTGGAGTATAACCTTGCTATGAATGTCACACAATGTCATGTGCTAACAGACATATCCATGACATGTAGTGGGCTGACTGCAACACTGCTCAACTATCCTGCAAAACATATCTCCCATCCCACACATACCACCCTTTTTCTGCATAACCCTGTCCTCAGTGGAGCATATGACATCTATGGGTGTATGTCATATGGGATAACACTGACATGTGAAGTAAGAAGGCCATCACAACCATTGGACTGAACATGCGTACACATGGCCATGGAGGATGGCCAGAGTCATGAAGCAACACACAGAGTAGAAGTGATGTACGTGTGTGTACTCCCTGTTGTACATTAGCTCGACACAATACAACTATGGCCTTTGTGTAATGGTGATATTGCAGATGTGAAACACTAAACATCATACAGGCCTGTGCACAGCTTGCATAGGCATAATATGAAACCACCACATAACATGTCTTGAACACCTGGAGTGTGTCACAACATGGAAGCATTCACCTATACAGTATCCAAATACATACATGGGTTGCACAACATACACATACATCCACATCAAGCCACAGATACAGTACATTCATCTTGCTGGTGTCAGACATCACTGTCATGCCTGCTCCTCATGTGTGTGAGGTACACAGATGGCCACATGCACAATGTCTACACTCAGCTCAGAGGTAGGCAGAATAATGTTGAACAGACATGCACTGCTTTGGGGGAGATATGCAAGCTAGGGCTCAGGCAAACATAGTATGCAGTCAACATACCCTACTGCTCATGTCCTCACACATAGGGGTGGTGGCCAACACAAAGCATCAGTGGCAGATGTACAAAGGTCAGCGATGGTCTGTTAACATGTGGTGTATATTGCACACACCATGGCAGTGCAGTGCAATAGTGCAAAGTGTATGCATTGTGTTTCAGGTATGGGGCATAGGCTACTAACACAAATGGTGCAATACAAGTATGTATGCTAACCGCCACTATAATTATGTAAGGTGCATGCCGTCTGCTATAACACATGCATGCTGTTGTGTGAAACTCAGGGATGTATGATAACTACCACTATAATTGCCTAAGCTAAAACTATAATTCTCTAAGCTGAATGCGATCTGCCATATCACCAGCATGTAGCGTGTGTGTCTGTGTGTGTCTGTGTGTGTCTGTGTCCATCTGTGTGTGTGTGTGTCTGTGTCTGTCTGTGTATGTCTGTCTGTGTGTGTCTGTGTCTGTCTGTGTGTGTCTGTCTTTCTCTCTGTCTGTATGTCTCTGTCTGTCTGTGTTTCTGTCTGTCTGTCTGTGTGTCTGGTATAACTTGTAATGTACAGTTCTTGTCTTTCCCTCAAAGGTGTTCATGTAGGTGCGTTGCCCTCCTGTGGTCCACCTGATGTTAGTGTCCCCACAGACACTAGCAGTAATGATGATAGTATGATTGAGGCACAGGCAGGGTTGTCAGGGGCTGAATCTGTGCCATTGGTTGCCATTCCACCTATCTCCCCCTCATCCTAACACACAGTTCTCCTGCCTGCACATACCCCATCACCACCAGCAATAGAGGAAGGACAGTTGACGGGTGGTTGCTTGGAACAGGGAAGTGTGGTGACTATGGAAGGTGTGCCTGCACACCATGATCCCAGTCAACAGACTAGTGATGTCCCACACAGGCATGTGCCCAGCGCTGGTCTTAGGAGGACCACTGGCCAACATGTCCCTGCGAGATCAAGCACATCAGCTGGAGTCACCAGACACATGTTTCAGGCTGTAATAGAGGCACAAGTATGTGCTGAATGGCACAACAGAGACGGTCTGAGGCTTCAGGGGGCTGCTGTCTGTTCATTAACTGACAACATCCAGGCACTTGCAAATGCTCACCATCATTTTGCAGATGTTTTGGATAGATGATTGGGTGACATGGTGGGAGTCCTTGTCCATGGCATGTCAATCCTCGAGCGTGGAATGTCTGTGCTGGAACATCTGGTGGGACTGAGGTGTTGGGCACATGGACGTAGGCCGGCTACATCACCTGTTGAAGGTCTAGATGAACATGCTACTGCACATGCCCGCACCCATAGTGGCGGTAGCAGCAGCAGTGTTGCTGGTGCTGTGCAGTTGACACCAGGACACAGCAGGCCATGTGCACATGGTCCTGAACAGTCCCAACAGGGACACGATTCCAGTAGACATGTGTCATCAGACGGTACCCAATCTGGACATCTGCCTGGTAGTGCCTGTGCAACCCCTGGGAGGCGCAGGTCACATGGCCATGGGCGGACACTGTGAACTGTGAGACCTGCCTTGTACATTCTGCAGCTGTCAATATTTCCCCTGTGTAGGCCAGCCACATGCCAGACCTGTGTGCATGCATACACACACACTGGAAACAAATGTAGGGCACCTCAACACACACACACGCATAACATCCACATGCACCCAATTATATCACTAGCCCTAGCACACATGCATGATGTCATCCAATGGCACAGCCTAGGCCTCTGGCAAACATTATCACCCTGTGCATATGATGATGCCTGTGTCGCATCCCTTTCATCCACACCATCTCTTAATGTTCTGCCTTCCTCTTTCAGCTGTAGTTGCATGTGCCAGGGCATGTTTGTGTTTGCGGGAGTCCAATATGTACATGTTGACTACCCAGAGGTCAGTATGACAATACCTGCATGCACTTTGTAGCTTCCACATCACAGTTATATTCTCCCATGTTTGAATTATGTTTACTGTTCTAATGATCCAAGAGCATGATAGCTGTGTAGTTAGCTACTGTGTTCAGAGCCATCACATCCATAGTGGGTGACATCACAGGTATAGTTACCTGGAGCACAGAGTGGGTAAAAGAGTGGTATGCTGGATGACAAAGGTAAAGGCCAGTGGAAATAGTGGCTTCTCATTGGGAAGCAGTAATACCCACTGCCATGACAGAATGCAAACACAGACACACCCAAGATTCCGGACACAGTAACACACACACACACACACACACACACACACACACACACACACACACACACACACACACACACAGTTGCCAGTGTTCTGATGTCATCTCCTGCCTATGTGCATATCATCATTATAGCACTAAGCAATTAGAAGATGAGCCACAGAGATTACCCATGTACAGGTAGTTGGAATGGCCTAAGATCGAGGACATCAACAGGGATACTACAGTGCAGTGAGTGTATGTGGGGAGGGGGATCCATCAGTAGGCTATGTAACAACAGGTCACACCCCAGTGTGTACATGTTAAGAGGCGGTTAGTATGCCCGTCTATGATTGATGATATCAACAGGGATACTAGACTGCTTTGAGTGGATGGGGGGGGCATTAACATTTCACTATGGTAAAATGCAGCCTCACTCCAGGAACCAGACAGCCATACACACACACACACACACACACACACACACACACACACACACACACACACACACACACACACACACACACAAACACTGGCATTCACAAAGATATACACCTATATAACACACATACAGACACTTTGCATGTCTGAAGTTTAACCACCTGCCTATGCCTTTCTTTCTACACTTTACTCTGTACTGGTGTCAACAACAGTGTTTAGGAGAGTGATAACTTGTGGGATCTATTCCCAACCATACTTGACATATATGGCACACACCCATACCTGCCAGTACTGTGAATCAAACACCTGCCTATCTCATGATAGGTACTACAGCAGTACTGTACCATCGCATCTGGTACAATGCTTACTGACTCTTTCCTTTGACAACTGTGCTGATATATGCACAATATATGCACAGGAGAGGTATTACTGTTACAGGTGTCATGGGGTTGCCTTCAGTGTCACCCTTGCAGAATTCTACATTGTCTGTCTTCCACTTCAATTAACAAAACCTGCCCTTATCAGGTACACAGGTTATTGTAGGACTGGTTGTATCACACCAGTGAGCTGTCTTCAGTAGTCATTCATCTGCAAAGAAGCCCCACAACTTAGTAGTCATGTCAAAACATCTGTCCATACCTCATATACAGCTTACTGTACTTAGAGCATATCACCATATACAGTTGGCAGTGTTGAGGCTGTATTACAACAGCATGATGTACTAAGACAACAGTCACCTTCAGACAGCAGACACTGCACACACATGGAATCTATACAAACAGCAATACATGTACACATATGCGGTCTACATCAGTACATGCACTAGCAGGTCAAGAGGATACATTCCACACCTTCCCCATGCCATGTGTGAAACATAGTGAGCATTACACCATAATGGATGTTGTATTCATGTACTGGCAGGACACCACCACTTTCACTGAGTAGCCAAGTGTACATATTTTACAACAGCACATATCAGCGTGACACACACAGCATTATTCCATGTCATGCTCCTACAAACTGTTACTTGACAGTGTCATGGTGAAGCCAGGGCACTGTAATGGTCAACAGTGAGCACATCATATTTGCCACACACACCTCATGTGTACTGGAAGAGTGCCAACAATGTGCTCTGTTAGAGCTAGGCAGTACACTCATTCAAGCATGTGCAAGGTCTGTGCCTTGTAAACATCTCAACCCAGCATGTACTGGCTATTATGGTACTAAGGCTAATGTCCAGACAGCACACAGCATGCATGGCTTGCAATTGTTGACATGGGGTATATGTAAGAGCTGTGGCCACACATGGCTGTACATGTCATGAACATATCACCTGTGACTACTCAGGAACATACAGTGCAGAGCTGAATTTACCTGAGTCTGTCAATACAGGCCTTGTGTAGGTGATATGGTCCTGTTATTTGGGTATGTTTGTAGGCATTGCATTAGGTGGACATGTCTAAAGACATACATGCCACATGGGGTGTTGTATGATATGATAGGTGTCATGGGTGACCAGTAGAGAGGGGATATTACCTCTGTCAACATAGATATCGAACCTTATGTACTGTTAGCATGCTATCTGCCATGTGCATGTGTGTAATGACTGTAGCCACCTGTATGTAGAAAGGTAAATGAAAGCTATGGTAATGTAATTTATGTTGTATGAGTGTGGGATGTACATATCCAGGGCAGGTACAGTTAGGTTATATCCAACCATGAGGGTGTTGTTTACTGGTGTACAGCAACAGTAAACCATGTTAATGCTAACAACATCCAAGGGACCCTGGTATATGTACAACTGAGCTGGTTACAAACAGCGGTATTATTGCATTGCACAACACATTATGCAGCTGTGCCTGTACATGGGTACTTTGCACAGTTGATGTAGGCCTAGGTACAGTCCACCAATTGAGGGTTATC
Organism: Protopterus annectens; assembly: GCF_019279795.1. Classification (NCBI taxonomy): domain Eukaryota; kingdom Metazoa; phylum Chordata; order Ceratodontiformes; family Protopteridae; genus Protopterus; species Protopterus annectens. The sequence continues at coordinate 1,011,738,150 of NC_056735.1, read as the reverse complement.
TGGTGGCCTACCATACTATGTCATATCACATATGGATGTGTGCTGGTAGTCTGGGAACAAGGTGGTGGATGTATATGAGGGTACATCCTAGAATGCAGCATTTGCCACTGTCACCTGCACCTGACTCATCTGTGATCCGTTATGTCAGAGTAGTGGTCGTTACATGTGAGTAGCCTTTATGAATATGTGTAAACCACCACCTGGTATGGTCCATACCACTGTTATGGCCCACATGTCTGGATCTGAGTTATATGGTGGTAGTACAATTGTGCACTACAGAGCTTTCAGCCAGGTGTTCCTCACTGCACAGATGTCGGTATTCCCCATTGTAGGTTCTACATTGAGCAAATGGATTACTTAAGCCACACATCTAGCATGGGTTGGCATATACATCCAATGCAATTGTCTTGTAGGTGTCGGGTGTTACTTCTGTGTGTAGGACATTTGCCTTGGAATGCAGCTATATGGGTAAATGCGACTTAGGTATTATCCACACACACGTGTAACATGGATACATTTGCTCTGTGTTGAAGGCCTGTCATTCGATCATGACAGCCCAGAATGACAGACACTGGACAACCTCATAATAACAGCAGGACATTGGCTCATTGTTTTGGTCTAGCAGTTGCCACCCATACCATGACATCACTGTGCATGGTACTAATGTGCTTGGTAGCAAATGATCCCTTGTAAGGTGACGGACAGCAGCAGAACTTGTGTATATGACCAATGTGAGATACACTTAGGGTAGCAGTCCTGCTAATAATGACAACTACTAACACAGCCAGGAGAGGTCATCTTGACACCTGCACCTCAGTACCATTGCACAATGTGGCTCACACATTATGCTTGCATATGCCACTGTTCCACATATAATGCCACTGTCCACAACCTGCTATCAATGTATGCCTTTCAGGGCAGCAAGGTGTGTGACACATGCTGTAGGTAGCATCTGCCTGTGCGACCCAGGTAACCTATTGTCTGTCACGTCCACACATGCATGAATGTGTATACATAACATATATATGTCAGTACTTCATGTACATACATGCATGTGTATCACACAACACAGACACAGATATATCATTTACAAGCCACATACAGGTATCAGGTAGTAAACTTGTATGATGGGCATATATACTGACAGGTAAGATGTACCTAGCTGTAAACCTGCGTGTTTACAAAAGGAGGCCATTACAACATGTTCTGTGTAAGTGTTTGAGCATGCACAATGAGGCCTTCAGTGGTTAGAATCGGAGTGCATCCCAAACAGCCATATGCTACTAAGTGTATGAGCGCACCCACTGCCACCTTGTGTAATTTGAGTCAGTGCATCCAACAAGCCCTTTGTTACTAAGTGTATGAGCATGTCCAGTATAACCTTGTGTAGTTGTAGTCATAGTGCATCCTAAATGGCCCTGTGCTACTAAGTGTATGAGCATGCCCACTGTAACCCTGTATAGTGACAGTAGTTGTCCATTCAACAGATGGCCATACTTCAGTTCAGGTTCCTGTTGTGCTACAACTATACCTCTCAGGCCTACCTGCGGATGATGGGTCTTGTCTGTGCATACAGGTTGTAATGGACACCTACTTTAAACACACAGGTCTACAGCTATGTACTTCATGACTGTCAGTCTCCCTATTGTTGTCCTCAATTGTAGAAGGGCAGTCTGACTGCTTTGGAATGTGTAATCTCTGTGGCGCGTCTTGTAACTGCGTAGTACTGTAATAGTAAACTTTAGATAGGCAGGAGTTCTGATCCCACCACTGGCAACTGTGTTTGTGTGTGTGTCAACAAATGCCTGAGTGTCTTTGTCAGCAAATGCCTGAGTGTGTTTGTGTGTCAGCAAATGGCTGAGTGTGTGTGTATTTATGTCTGCGTCATGGCAGTGGGTTTTGCTGCATTCCAAACTGATACCTCATTTTGCACTGGCCTTTATCCTTGTCAACTGCTAAACCTCTCTCTTCCCCCCTCCCCACTGCAAGTAATTGGTCCTGTGATGTCACCCAGCTCAGACGTGGAATCTGAAAGTGTAATTGTATTTGTTCTGTGGCACATACCCCAACTGCATGCCATTGTACTAGTTACCTTTACATAGGCAAGACGTGTATGCACAATACTGGAAAGTGTGTGTGTGTGTTTGTGTTTGTAACTACTCTGTAGCCAGGTATACACATGTATAACATCTTTTAGCACACCATGGTAGCAATCTGTTCTAACCGGTATCTACAAAGTATTACATAATTAGGAATGGTAAAGAATACACAGTCAAGCACGACTACAGTTGGGTATGTTATTTTCCAGTGCCACTGTCGAGCACTGACACAGAAGTGGTCGCCAGGGTGTAGGTCCATACACATCATTCCCCCACCCTAACTCCACAGTCCCCGGGGTAAATTACATTAGCCATCATTCCCCACCCCAAACTCCACATACATAACAACCATCCCTTCTCTGGTGCACTGCTTATGATTTAAATGTTATAACACAAGAGATGCCTCTGTTTTGTGTACACATCAGTTCCTTTGGAACCCTTCTGTGTCACAAAGGGCATTCAGATGTGTATATATGCGTATGTAGACTTGTATTTGTTGTTTCACAGAATACAGTACATTCAAGGGTACTGTACATATGTACACAAAGGGACTGTCCCATTTGTGTTCAGTACTGTGGAATACCTGTAGTAGGATGTGCATTATAGACTCCATGCTACATGTGTACATCCCAGTGGCTTAGTGGTACGTCCAATGACCTCAGTGTGCATGGTCCAGGGTTCAAGACCTGCAAGCCTTGTTGATACTGTCAATTAGGACTGCATAAGACACTTGTAAGCAGGTGTAAATGTGTTTTCATGACAGTAAGCAGCGGGTACACGCAGGTAGCAGACATGTACAACCCACAGTACATTTGGAATGCCCTTCTTTGGCAATCCTGCTGATGTCACCCACCTACAAATACACCTCTTATACTGCTGTTACCCAGTAATCTCCATGACGCGTGCTGTACCTGCATAATGCTGTAATGTGTTAAACTAGTTTGGCAGGTCTTCTACTCCCAGACAGGTCAACTGTGTGTGTGTGTGTGTGTGTGTGTGTGTGTGTGTGTGTGTGTGTGTGTGTGTGTGTGTGTCTGTCTGTGAAAGAAACAATGCTTTTAGAGTATGCACACTCTTTACAACCCACATGACCACCTTTGGCAATCCTGCTGATGTCACCCACCTAGAAATACACCTCTAGGACTGCTGTAACTGAGTATTAGCTGTAGTGTGTGCTGTAACTGCATATTGCTGTAGTGTGATAAACTAGTTAGGTAGGGGTTCCATTCCAAGAGAGGCCAGGTGTGTGTGTGTGAGTGTGTGCGTGCGTGTGTGTGTGTGTGTGTGTGTGTGTGTGTGTGTGTGTGTGTGTGTGTGTGTGTGTGTGTGTGTGTGTATGTGTGTCTACCTGAGACAAGGACAATGTTTTTTAGAGTATGCACACTCTGTACAATTCACATGACCACCTTTGGCAATCCTGCTGATGTCTCCCACCTAGGAATACACCTCTAAGACAACTGTAACCCAATATTCTCCATAGCGTTTGTTGTAACTGTGCATTGCTGTAGTGTGATAAACTAGTTAGGTAGAGGTTCTATTCAAAGAGAGACCAACTGTGTGTGTGTGTGTCTGTGTGTGTGTGTGTGTGTGTGTGTGTGTGTGTGTGTGTGTGTGTGTGTGTGTGTGTGTGTGTGTGTGTGTGTGTGTTTGACTGTCAGGGCCTGTGCGGAGGTGGTTGTGAGTGTCTAACCACTGGACATGTTGGGGAGCGGATTTTGTAGTTTTCCTATATGGTGTCCATCTTATATGTCACAATGTCCACCTCATGAGGAGTACAGATGTCAGTCAGCCATGGGACTGTGTTGGCAAGCCATACCCCTACATCTGGCAAAAGGCCTGGTGAACAAAGTATGCAGCCCTACTATTACCCGGAATACATCCTAAACCCATGTGTCATTCACAAACACACTTGCCTAGAATATCCTGCTATGTTGCTAGTACCCTGCACATTGATGACAGGTAGGCATGGTGTGATTGCAGTGGGCTGCAGAGGGCATGGCACCCTGTACAGCAGTACAATAGGCACATAATTGCGGACAATGTGTTTTCACTATGTTCCCCACTGGATGCCTGCAACATATGTGGTGCCATCAAATGTGATCCACCGAGGCCATACAATGCCTTACACATGTACCCTGTATGGACCGATGCCACTGACAACAGGGAATGCCTGTATCATGCTATCAATGCAGGTGCAGGGTCAACCTGCTGATTATAAGCAGGTTCTGCCACACCAGGCCAGTATTGGCATATCAGAGGATAACAGTCTGTGTACACAACATGTGCCAGCCAAACCAGGTACACCTGTACATGTCACTATACATTATTGTGGGACATGCATATCCCAGGTAATGTCCATGTCAAGGACTATCAAACTCAGACATGGCATGCATTGCAAAGCTATGGCCACACACAATGATAAACAGGATGTCAGGGCAATTCATACAATACCCATCTGTGTGGGGCATTGCAGACACTAAACCCCTGTACCACACTGTACACCATTGTTGGGTGGCGTGATGCCAAGGATTACCCCTAACCCAGCCTTGTACAGCTATCTTGCACAGCCAACCACTACACACCCATGAAGCAATGCACACATGCATGGCAGTGCTGGCACCTTGTGTCTGCCTGTGGGGTATGATGCCCCCAACCACAGTCACTCCCAGTATAACTCTCATTGGCATACCGACATATGTCAAACACGTTCACATGCCCTAGCCCATAGAAACTCCTGATATTCCCTGTGGTGCATGTAGTACCTGTGCATTACTGCAGTGTGGCAAACAAAGTAGTTTGGGAGTGTGTTTGTGGGCTTGGCAATGAGTGTCAATGTGAGTCCATTAGAGAGTGTGGTTGTGTTGACATTGACATCCGTTCATGTGGACGCCATGTGTGCTACACCTAATGTATGTCTACTATGTCTCTGTTGCAGATGTCACTCACCAACACACATATATGTTCTTACAGCACACCAACATTTCAGCTTTGTGGCACATGGAGTAACTGCATGCACTTGTAATAGTAGTGACTAGTCAGTCAGGGGTTTGAACCCTGTACTGGTAGGTGTGTGACAGACAATGCTTAGGTTTTAGTCTCCAAGCCATTCTCTGATGTACTTTGCTTCTGTCTGTCCCTCCCACACACTCTCTGGTAGATGTGGAGGTGTACACCTGCTCAGCAGCAGCTCGTGCATTACAAGTGATAGTCATGATCAGGTGATGACCTTTGCACGTATTGCAGTCCTCCTCAAGCTAATTTCATGTGGAATAGCTGTGATAATGTTCCCATAGCCATTCACATGAAAAACACAGTACAATATTTAGTAACATCATGTTGGTGTTTGCCCATGACAGTCGCTGTTAGTGGTACCTGGATCTGGTGTTTGGTAGACGGCATCACAGATGATATCTGGATGTTCCACAAACAACATACACAGTGGGAAATAGCCTAAAGACAGCAGGGTGATGTGTCAGACATGACTATAGCATGTAAGTGTAGCTATGCTTCATTGAGACTACTGCCTGTTTAACAAGTTCTGTGTGGTACTGGCTATTCTGCATGTTTTAAAACTGACAAGACAGTGCTCTATTTGTGAGGGACCCCCATCTGTAGGGCCATCTGTGGACTGGTCAGTGTGTGGAACCATTCGTTTCCTGTGTTACACACTGAACACACATCTGTGAACAGAAGGAGCATAGTGTGAGGATTGCAGCCAGTACATGGTGATAGTGATGAGTTACTGCCATGGCATCCCTGACTGGACATATGTCACATGAAACAGTGGTATGACAGACACTGTCTGGGGTTCTCAGTGACATGCCAATAATGGCCCACTGTTCATAGCTGCAGTCGCAAGTCTTCTACACTTTGTACAGATGTCAGGCAGCATATATGCATGTGTTGTGCTAACTCTGCAAATGTATACCATCTGTTGTATTGGGTTGATGGTCATATCTATGCATGCTGTTGTAAGTAATCCTGAATGCTGTTGACTATTACTAAGCCATATCTGTGTTTAAACTGCAACACCATTGGCTGTATGGGTTTGGAAGTCCCGGCAGAACCTCCTGTTCCGCTTCAGCTGGCCATGGCACTGAGCAGTAGCACATCTGGGGCCCAGCCTTGGACCTCCACCTCTGTTGGCTTTGCACCACCTTCTGTTGGTACCGCCACTGAGGATGGGGCTTGTCCTCCTTGGGAGCAGGTCCAGACAGGAACATGTCTGCTGTTGTACAGTCCCAGATGTGGAGTGTAGGGGGCTCAATAAGGGGTTTCAAGGCCAGATACACCAGCTCAGGGGCAGAGTGTCACATTTACAGGGTAAGGCTTCCCCTCCTAGACAGCCCCCAGCACTGCCACCTTTGCAGCTGTTTTGGTGCAGTGGTGGCTGCCCATGGCTGGGGACCTCCATCCCACTGTTTCCATTTTGGGGGCACATGGGCTTGTGAATGCAGAACACCCCTCCCCATCCAATGTGTATCCCCCCATGTGTCATATACCGACCCTGTATGCTGTCTTGTCTGTCATCCAACCCTACCTATCCTCCACGAACATACCTACTCTCCTTCTTCCACATTCCACTCTCACCCTATGGAAACAAAAGGCCAATCAGTTCCTAGAACAACATTTGCCACATACATAGCTGTCCATTTAACACACGTGTCCACTGGACACATGTAGCTCCTTTAATATGCATCACAACATACTTCAGTTGTCCTCACCCTGTCTCTCAGGCACACGATGCTAGTATGCACATGACTCCTACATGTTTCAGGTACATGTGATGCGGATGACCCCATTGTACACACGACACTACCGGTCCCTCAATGGTTACCCCATTTACCTTTATCATGATGATGATGTCACACACAGCACCTTGCAAGAGTACTGTTCTCACATAATGATTGGACAGGAACTGTTGTGTTAATGTAAATAACATGCACAGAGTGATGTATATGGCCAATGTACAAATGTTTGCGTGTATGATTGACATGTCTGTCTGAGGGAATCTTGATATCACATAGGACAGCACCACTACATAATACAGGCATTGCTGGTCTTTCCTTTTTCATTCCTTTGTAATGCCTTGTTGTCACATGGGATGTTCCTGATATATCTATATATCTATCTATCTATCTATATATATATATATATATATATATATATATATATATATATATATATATATCTATATTTATATATATATATATATATGCTGGACATAAACACTCACACATACATATACGTGATGAAATACATTTCCTATAATGTTGAATGACTGAGCTGGATGATATGTTTGTAATAAGGTCCAATGTCTGTATATCTGCCATGACTTAGTGGTAAATCACAATAGCTGTGTGTACAGGGTCCTGGTTTCGAGCCTTGCAGAAGCCGTTTATTTTGTTGCAGGGCAGAACAAGGCCATTGGATACAGAATGATTAAAGCACATTAAAGCAGTTGTGAGCAGGTG